>NC_068357.1:121612868-121763982 GCF_020536995.1 Dreissena polymorpha
TACGTGTTATGTGCAATATCCCTTCGGGCATATTGAACTTTGAATAAAATGCATATATTATGGTACAGTGATGGTTTCAGTGTTAAATTAGCTCTTTAAGCCGAACCGTGTTGAAAATAGTTCATTTAACAATTATATATATATATATATATATATATATATATATATATATATATATATATATATATATATATATATATATATATATATATATATATATATATATATATATATATATATATATATATATATATATGCCTAAATATATTTCACTTAAACCCTCATTTAACTAGAAATATTTGACTTCTTTTCAGTTTTCAGTATAGAAGTAGTTCACTGTAACCAGATATGATGAAAGTATGCTTGGAACCAGCTTCAGAAACCAGCGAAGTGTGCAAGTCCATTTCTATTTGAATTGTGTGGCATTCGTTTAAGTCCAGATACAAATGACAGTTGTCAAACTTAGGATAAACCATTACAAGATACATTCAATTATCAAGTACAATGAGGATTAAACTCCATGCATCACTAGTGTGTTGAGAGCATTTGATGTGGGCGTTTAAGAATGTCTTCCAAGATAACCCGTTTAGCTTGGTTTATTTCCTAGAATTGTTCCTTGCGGTTCATGAAAATGTGTACTTCTAGATACATAAGCTAGATAAGTCACTTTGAGGAATTACAAAAAATATTTGATCAATTGAATTAATAATTTGAAAAAATAAAATCATTAAAGGGGCCTTTTCGTTCAATGCTTTATATTGATAAATGTAAACATTTGATCTAAAAATCTCTAGTAAGAAACAAGAATTAAATTGAAAAAAGAACACCCTAAATTGGGCTCGAACTACTGAACCATGGAGTGAAAGTCTATCGCTTAGACCACTCGGCCATCCTTGCTCATACAATGATTGTTGTATTTTATAGTTTATATAAGCAACTCTCGTAGTTTCACAAAATTAAACGACAACAACAAAACTCTCCAAATTCTTTAATCGTTTCGCGTTGCAACGCTTTATAATTTTCAGGTTTTTAAATCGCCAAAAGATCCATACAATTTATATTTTAGAGCATTGTAAATGTTCAGTATTATAATTTCCTCATAAATACCGTAACTACAACGAACATATGCGAATCTGAAAATGTTTGTTTGTTTAATTTTGTCAATTCACCAAAACGTGAAAAGATTCCTTTAAACAATTTACAAATTATTACGCGACGTTCCTTAGCACTAATACGATTTATCACATGCTATTCCCTGTTTCCCATGTAATACAACCATTACCTATTTTTTTTATAGTACACATGTGTAATACAACATTTTAAAGCGTTTTCATTGGCTTAGTTTTCTTTTATTGACCAATCGAATTTTGTTATTTTGCTGAAATGACGTTGCAACGTCAAATGGCGTCACGAAATGTAAACAATTTCCGGGATTTATCATTATGTTTGCGTAAATATTTATTTAATTTGCTTATTTAAAAGCATGTGATAAAAAGATCTGACACTCGTTTTCATATCATACCATATTTTATTAAACTCGTCCAGGAAATTCGTTAGTAAGCTCGCCAAAAGCTCGCTTACTAACAAAATTACTGAACTCATTTAATAAAATATGGTATTATATGACAACTTGTACCAGATCCTATATATATGTGGTATTTAATAAGAAATAGGTATAAATATAATTCCCCACACAAGAACAATAACTAAAGGACATTAACTATGTAAATGCTCAAGGGAGAGTTATGGTAGTTGTGCTCTTTATTTTCTTTAAAAAAGGAATATATCATTATATGAAGTTTCATTGGAATGACTCCCATACTTGTAGTGTTATGCTTCACACAAACAACACTGATAACACATAAGAAAAAAGTTCAATATTTCAAAATTACAACAAAGTTGTGGTTCTTGTGCTCTGCCATTTCTATCAATGTTCTTTTAAATCCTTCATTTTAATACCTTAAATACTTAAGGAGTTTTGCTCCACACAAAAAGGGCAACATCTTTGTAAATCCTGAATATAGATATTGTCTTTGTATTGGCCACTGCCTCTTTAACAGCTGTGTAATTATATGCAATATAAATTGTTATCCCGTCGGCACTTCCAGAGTAATAAAAAGTTGAATTGAAGGTTGGACTTGTGATACCTATATTATATTATTTCTGTCATAGTAATGCTTCGATAACAAGAACTCAATTGTTGATTGCACTGTAATGAGTAGTGAAGAATGTTCTTCATTGTCATCTGATTTCAAGTCAATATATATGTACATGTGCATTGGTAATTACAAAATATAAAATGAATAAGGTACTCATATCCGTCACAACTATATACATCATTCATGATCGTGTCGACTTTAACATAATTTGGCATGTATTGAAGTTTGTTATTAAATACTGTATATTGATAAATGTAAACATTGGGTCTAAAAAGCTTCGGTACACAACAAGAGTAACATTAAAGAAAGAAAAATAGTAACCCTCATTTGGGCTCGAACCCCCATACCCCTGGAGTAAAAGTCTAAAAGACCACTCGGCTATCCGTGCGCATACAATGATTGATGTATTTTATACTTTATATTAGCAATCCTCGTAGTATCGCAACATATAACGACAACAATAGAATTATCCAAAGAATTCAATCGTTTCGCGTTGCAACGCTTTATAACTTTTGGGTTTTTAAATCGTCAAAACATGCATATAATTAGAGCATGGTAAATATTCAGTATTACTGTTTGCTCACAAATATCATATCTACAACGAAAATGTGCAAATCTGAAACATTTTTTTTCTTTTGTCAATTAACCAACCGTGAAAAGGCCCCGTTTAATGTCGCATCGCCGTTATATGTCGCAGGCTACGGGATTTGTCGCAACGTTGACGATAAATGTCGCAAGGAACGATAAATGTCGCAAATCCTAGTGACGATATATGTCGCAACTTTAACGACAAATGTCGCAAAAATTTCAACAGCCGATATATGTCGCAACATTAACGATGAATGTCGCACACCTTTGTAAGTCATGTTAGAAACGAAAACTTGAAGTAAAATGACTAAAACTTTAAGGTTAGTTTTAGATTACCCGACGAGGTTATTTGAGCCGACTTCCACCAGAATGGTCAGTTTTTAGTTAGTATTGTCCGAAATGGTCAGTTGTGGTCAGTAAAAGTTAAACGTTCAAAGAAGTTTAGTTCACGCGTTGGCCATTTGTCTCTACGTATTTAACTTTTGTCACGAGATATTATGTCATCTGTCACCAATGCATGTTTTGGCACTCGTTATGTCATATTATTTTCGTTGTATCTGCATATTCTGTTAATAATCCACATGCACAATATTTTGGTGAAACAATATCTGTTTGTCCAAAAATTCGCGAAGAGTATTGGTTACATGCATTTGCGTAACAAAACCTCTGAAAAATAGTATATTATCGGGCTTTCAATGTATGATATGGATGAACTTAGTACCACGATGTCAACAAGTTAAACGAAAAGTAAAAACCACTAGGCTTACGGTTAGACCTATTTTTAGGAGCCATATGTCAGTCAACCTGTTACAAACCTGGATCATTTTGAACAACTAGATAACCAGGGTGCATGATTAACGGGGTTTACACCCGGCTGGGCAGGATGTAATCACACCGGTAAGAACTTTATTTTTGTAAATAGCTCAAGTTATCGAAATACATAAGCAAAACTCTTAAGTGCATAATGTTTCTTGCAGTTTGTGCTGATATCTTAACATTTAAGAATAAGTCATCGATTACGTCTGAAATCGGTTTTAAAATTTCACGTTGCGTGCAGCATAACCGTGTACATATATGCGTTACACATCGAAATTTTGGCCAAGAACACAGGCGTATTTAATAATAATTCTGATGTATTTCACAAAAAGCCATAAGTAGCATTCAAAACTGTCTTTTATGCACTAGTTGAAATTCTTAAGAAAAATTGTTTAAAAAGGTTATTTGAAGAAAAGGACCACATACCGGTGTGTTTACTTCCATTAACGTTCAATTGTGAACGGCAAAGGCTCGCTTACTAACAAAATTCCTGAACTCGTTTAATAAAATATGGTATGATATGACAACTCGTGCCAGATCCTATTTGTATTGATTTCAAATAGATCTAATGTTATTTTATACTAATTGGATCTTTAATACAATAATATGTAAATTTTCCATATTTTCTGCAAATCATTGTTACGGTAACCCATTTATGCCTAGCGTCTAGAAAAAAGGCCTTTGCAAACAGCGTAGACCCAGATGAGACGCCGCATGCTGCGGCGTCTCATCAGGGTATGCGCTGTTTGCTTAAAGGATTTTCTGTAAGAAATATTCTAAATATAGAAATAAATATTCTAGACATCCATAATTTTTTAAAATAAATTGATCCATTTAAGAAGGATGGGAGAGTCCACTAGGCGGCTTAAATGGGTACAAATCGGTTGGTTATATTTGGACTATGCTATTTCGTTTATGCTATTCTATGCTTGCGTATTTTTCGTTTACACAAATTTAATGTGTTGTGCTGATTTTGAAAACTAAAATGTATCCAATATTATGCAATAGCGAACAACTGAAGCTCTTTGAGCGCTTTTATTTTTTGTTTAAGTTTTACATTTATATCCCATAGTGACATTATTTTCAATGGTTTATCACCTGAAACCCGGTCGTGTGCGTCTGTTTGAACGAGGAATGTTTTCTGAATACGAGGTCATGTCCCTACAAATAATACAACTCTTTTTTCATGTTGATTGCTTTGAAATCAATTAAGAATTTCACTTAATTGAATATCATCGCTTGTATTTCATCTCATATAACACCATTTTAGGTGAAATGCTTTAGAAATAATTATTCTGTATCACTTTCTTTTTCAAAAGTCGTGAGTATTTAGATCTATATCATTTGCGCTGGTAGAGCAATTAAAACGATACAACATATATTTAACAACAATGTATTTTGGACAGCATGCAGATTATGATTTGAAATAATTACGCAAAGGTAATTTAATTCAATTAGATCTTTTGGGCTCCTGCTTTGTATAACCACCAAAGATTATTTTCAATTTTATCACTTATTCCGAAGATAATAATTAAAACGCAAATGCTCGGAAGAGCAGATAAATTGAAAGTAGATACGGGGTCAACTTCGATGAAACCCGGTCGGTTATTGTTAAATGTAAATCGAGAGGAACATAAGTTTTAAACAGCGATAAGATCCACAACGCGTAATAGGATCTCTCTCATACTATTACATTGCCTGACATAACTACCACTAAATCTTGATATTTAAAACAGTGTCTGACAATACATTATACTTTTATACATTCGGATTATTTCGGATTTTAACAGCGCACGAGTCTTGAACGTTCGCTGTCATAAATGTGTTATAAAATTACCAATTTCGCAAGTGGTACATGCAATTGTTTTCAATTAAAAACACACGTTTTGTGTGAAATTTAAATCTTGTTTAATTAATGGTGAATACAAATTTCAGTTTTATAATAAACGATGCACATTATCTTTAAACCGTAGGCGTTCTGAGCCCGTCTCGGTCATGTAAAGCTAGTTGATAAATGCGTATGTAATACATGTATAATTGATGTTTTACTACTGCTGTTATTTTGCTGTTTTAAATTTCACTTCTTTTTTGTAAAGTTTTTTTTAGGAATCCACGCGACAGTCGACGTGTGGAAAGTAGGAAGATTTATGAAAACATTAAAATGCCTATGCACTAGTTACGCCCACTTTTGAAATTGGGTCTTGCTTGTGGGGTCTATTCGAGAAACGAAGACGACATTTGCAAGGAAGAAATAGTGAAGCTGCTACAAAGCCACCGCCATCAACATCACAGACCAGTGACGATTGTACCAACAGAACAAAACAGTGCGTGTGGCGGTGGATATGTTTTATGGAAAAGAACACAATCACCATAATAGACCAGTAGAGAAACAAGCAATACACAGGTATTACCATTAGCATTAACGACAATACCAACAGCAAAAGAAAATACGTTACGTGGCGGGAAATGTTTGCAGGGATTATAGCTCGTGAAATAGTAAAGGCATTAACATCACAAACTGTAGTGACGACAGTAGCACCATAGACAGACGCTGCGTGCGGTGGAAGGGATGGTTGCAGAGATGAGAAAGTGGGAGACACTGAGTGCATTCGCGTCGCCGTAAAACAGCACAATTTGAAAAAGTAATACAATAATACACAGCATCAATAACGTACCTGGCAACGCAACACCATAAGATTTTTCACCGAAAACAAACAATTATTGTTTATTAAATTAAGAGATACTGAATCTGTATCTTTTCAGAAATTGTTGATACTCATCGTTTAAAAAACTGCTATGTTCGAAATCCACTGAGTATAAATAAATCAACAAATACAATATTAGCCAATATTTAAACAACTTTAAAGCAATCGGGTTAACAGCGAAGTGTAAAACACACATACATTTTGACAGGTCAGATAGAAAGACAATAAAACACTCTTGAGATTTCAGATGACTTCAAGGCATCAGTCATATTTTATAAATAATCATTTTTAATGTATATCATCAATCATCCTTTAACAAAGTCATTTTAATGCATATCTTTTGATAAGAGTGCATTTATATGTCATTATTTAACAGTTATAGCATCTTAAATGGTAGAAACATCACTTGCCTTGTTTTATATAACCAAGTTCCTTTTGAAACGTTTAAGGTCAGTACCTGTCTACGCCGCCTGTTAAAGCTGCAATTGAACAAATAATTAGCATTACATGTATACTCAACAAAATTATAATCAAATGCGTTCAATAAAACCAGTTTAATTTGTAATTTCAATACACATAAGAATGAACTTCGAATTCTTAGGAAAGAAATACTATTAATCTTTGATTTTATATCGAGTATTATATAATCGAACTACACATGTACAACATATCAAGGCTACATTCGCGAATCGATGCAAATTATGTAAAGCCTATTGTTCGACAGACTAAATAATATAAAATAATCTTTGCCTCTCCGTGTTTCAATGTACTTCTTTAAATTTTTCAATACATGAGATAATATGAGATATGTGCTGCAAACAACCGAAAACCAGAATCGGATCACTCACAAGTATCAACACGAACAATACAAGAGACGAAACTTTCCGCTTTTATGGATCATTTTTAAACAAATGTGTTCTTATTATAAATCCAGTTGAGGCGGAAAGTGACGTCCCTGCTTAGCCGTTGAGGACTGCACAGGCTAATCAGGTACGACACTGCACACAGTTGCTTTAAAACCGGTTTTCTCATAGCGCGGCTCGTTTAGATTAAGAGTCATCTTAGTATCTACATATGCAATAAGGATGAGCCATAGACACTTTTCCAATACCGGGGGGGGGGGGGGGGGGGGGGAGTAAATAAAAGTTGCTCAAGTAGCAGAACCAATAGTTGCAACATATAAAGCAGCAACAGTATTCATCGTCAAGAATTTTCGTGGTTTTCAAAAAAGAGACCTTTTCGTTTGCATGCAAATTCGTTGATTTATGATTTAAGAAACAAGATATGCGGAATGTGTGTCGGGCATTTTCCGATGTGTTTGTGTTACATTCAGGGTCGGTGAACGAAAACTAATGAGTCGCGTTCTGAGAAAACTGGGCAGTCCGCACAGGCAAATTAGCGACGACACTTTTCGCTTTGATGACATTTTTCGTTTAAATGAAGTCTCTTCTTCGCAAAAAATTCCATTTAGGCGGAAAGTGTCGTAACTGATTAGCCTGTGCGGACTGCACAGGCTAATCTTGGACGATACTTAACGCAAATGCATTATGCCCAGTTTTCTCAGAACGCGACTCAAACGTCCCACGAATAATATTGATTTAACAGTATTTTAACTAAAAACTGACCATTCTGGTAGAAGTCGGCTAAAAGAACCTTGTCGGGTAATGTAAATCTAACCTTAAAGTTTTAGTCATTTTACTTCAAGTTTCCGTTTTTAACATGACTTACAAAGGTGTGCGACATTTGTCGTTAATTTTGCGACATATATCGGCAGTTGAAATTTTTGCGACATTTATCGTTAAAGCTGCGACATATATCGTCAGTAGGATTTGCGACATTTATCGTTCCTTGCGTCATTTATCGTCAACGTTGCGACAAATCTCGTAGCCTGCGACATATAACGGAGATGCGACATTTAACGGCGCTACATTGCTTGTGCGATACAATAATAAATAGTTCAGGGTGATAGAACATGTTTAAAATTATCATGGTAAATTATCTCAAACATCTACATGCCCCTACTCCCTGAATTAAGTTGCCCCGCTCCACCAAAAAAAAAGAAATAAAGTTCTTTAATCTTCAAATCATGGGTATCAGGTATCACGGGCTAGCTGATTTCGAAAATCACTTGTCCTTAGGATTATTTGGACACATTCAATCCAAAAATAATTAAACAAATTCATCCGCCAGTGAGTATGCAAAACTTTAAATATTCCTATTGTTGTTTTCCATGAACATTTAGGTGTTTTATGTCCGATGACTGTACATTGCATGAGCATATATCATACATAAAGGAAAAGGCATGGACACGAGATAATGCGTTTATTAAAAATAATGCTGGATAGAGACGCTGTTTTACATTACTCTCTTGAGTACACTCAGTATGTTCATATTCGCGGCGAACTTTTAACACAATCTCCGTATATTCCTTCCCCTACATGTTTACTATTTTATATGAAGGCAAACACGTGACTACTAAACAAATACTAAAAAACTTAATACTAAACTTTGGTTTAACAAAGAACTCAAAACAACAAGGTCAACTGAATCAAAAAGGCAAACATAACTGACGGTTACCGTTAATTATTTGCAATAATTTGAAAGATCCTAGCAAATACAATATAATCAATTTGTACACTTTAAATCCAAATGATAACAGCAAAGCCTTTTTAAAAGAGTTATAAAATATCAACATTATTTTCGGGATCAGCCCAACTTATTTCACACGCAGGCATATTTACCCCAAAGATTCCACAGGCCCTAAAATAATATTTAACACAAACTTTTGTGCGGCCCTCAGTTTTAGTCTGCTTTCCATAAATAAAAAAAGTTATCGTAATTCCTATCATATTAACAAATTTCATCAAAACAAACAAATGTTAAACTCCGCGAGTTGCCACTACAAGCACGTGTTAAACTCAAATAAGATTCAGGAAAAAGTTTACGTCATGAGTTAAAAAAAGACTACTAGAACTATCTTAATAGCCTGAGTACAAAAACAACTGACGATGTCTTGACAGTAGAACAATTTTACTGCTTTTTTTAGAAATACAAATTCGTTTAAACATATCAACGAATCTCTCCAGGAAGGGCCGACACATACACGCCGGTCATAAAGACGGTTGACTCAAAACATGGTTTGCGTGACATTAATTTAATAACTCAAAATGGAGCGAAAATTAAAACTCAGTTTCTATAATATATTACCATAATTAAAATTAAATAAAGAAACAGAATACACATCGGTAAATAAAAAACATCCTTTCACTTATTGATTGTTTTAACATGAACTATCACTGTATTGCTTTCATCAGCAATAATAAATGCCACAGTTATTTGCTAGTTTAGGGTCACCATTTTGTACTGCACTGACGTTCCTTTTTTCCAGTTGCATGACATTATACATTATTTGAGTAAAAAAAATTAAATCGCATAAAAGACTGACATTAATTTAATAACTCAAAAGGAAGTGAAAAGGGAAAGTCACATTCTATTATATATTACCATTATTTAAATTAAAACAAGAAATGGAATTCAAAGTGGGAAGTAAAAAAAAATCCTTTTACCCATTGATTTTTTTACATGAACTATCAATGTTTTTCTTTTATAAGCAATGATAAATACCATAGTAACTTGTTACGTCAATGTTCTTTGCTTATGTAAAGCATGTAATAATACAGATACAGATCTGACATTCACTACCATATCATAGCATGATTTATTAAATTCGTTCAGGAAATGTTTCAGTACGCTTGCCTAAGACCCTCTTACTAAAATCATTCACGAAATTGTTTAATCCAATAAGGTATAACATGCAAACGAGTGCCAGGTCCTATATTTATGTTTTACAGCTGACCGCAAACATTTGAATGCCCTAAAATAAAAGGTCAATTTATGCACGTTTAACAATAAGGTGAGGCGCAAACATAAATAAATTTTACTCTCGATAAGTATTCAAAAATAAACAAGCCCATTCTGTAAAAAGGGTCGTTTATGGTAAAAGGTAACAAGCCTTTAAAGTATACTGTATCTCAAGTAGCATGTGACCGATAGTCACGTTTTATACTTTGGCCTACATGATATGCAGAATATAGTACGCGGTATGACTGGTATAATTGTCGCATAAATATATTTACGAGTGTATGCTAAGGACCTATTGGTAAAAGTTTTTTTTCCTATTTATTATGTTATATCATTTTATGACGCTATTGAGAAATATTATTTATTACACAATTGTTTAAATAAGAAAAGACTTGAGATCACCAATGACTTTTACAATAAGTCCTCACTTATGTTTTGCGCGATTTTGACAAACATTATTTATTTCACCATTGTTTATCTAAGAAAAGATTTGAGTTCACAAATTACCGAATGTCATGTACAGTGCTAAATCTTTTTTTAGGAAACAACGAGATGGAACAAACCACACCCGAATGCGAAATTCTTGATTTGGCAGAACAGCTGCGTACGGGCCTTGAAGATGACACTAAGGATTATCTCGATGTGTTTGCTAAATGCAACGAAGTATTAAAGGTGTGTGTGCACGAATATTATTCTATTTAATTAAACTAAAATTTATTTATTTTTGCTAAATATTATTATTGATCGTTTTATCAGTTATGCAGTCCAGAAAAAAATACCTCCTCCCTCGTGAAAATTGTGTTCACATAGCAGTTGCACGAATAGCTGTAACGATGTTGATAGTGAGGCTCATGTATATCGTAAAATTATTTACGCAATTACCTTTCGATTTCCTCTTCTTAGTACGGAATAATTGTTTAACAAATGTTGAACATCTAAGTTGGTTTTTTACCGACCGGTATGAGAATTAATTATTTAGACATTCCTAAACTTGTGCGTAGACATGTTGTACTCATACGTCTATTACAACAAATGAACAGTGTTTGAAATGTGTAATCTGTCTGTTTAAAGGGCATATCGACGGCATTTCCTATTTGATAAATGCAGTAAATTAAAGAACGAAAATGTCACTCTTCCGGTAGTTTTTTTTATAAAGTAACAATGTTTTTTTTTTTTTGTAAATGACAAATATATGCACTGTAAAAAGTAATGTTCTCATTATTCTAATGATATCTCAACCCTCACCTTCACAAACTCGCATTGTTCACGGAGAATTGTACTAAACCTCTAGACCTAGAGCAGACAATAGGCCATTCTTCCTCCATAATCAGGAGAAATTTCGGGACTATGTTTTTATAACACTGCCAGACAAAAGCTTTCGGTTTCAAATAGATCCTTTTCTCAATAAGCCAAACTTGATAAGAGGAAGAAGTCACGTGACTTACAGGATTCCAGAACGAGGCTGAACGTGTATTCATTTCTAATAGTGTCACGCAACGCTGCATCGGATTCAACCATTCACTATTTTGAACATTCGGCGACGCTGTGATATTGTCAATTCAAGAATTAGAAGTAATATATACTTCCCATTTAAAGATTTAATGCGTTAAATAATTGTTCTTTATTAAAGGTCATGTTTTATTTAATTGTTTGCACATTTTGACATTCTTCTTTAATTTGAGCATTTTATCGCGATGTTATATCAAAGATCGATCAATAATCTTGTTTATCAAAAGATTTGTAGTTTTATTGCCCCTGTGTTCAGCACAAACCCATTTTCTCGCTGTGATCAGATATTGTGCTAACAAATACTTATCAACAAAAAGTTGTCATAAACCACATGAAGTAGATGTCTGGTCAATAAACGCAATTTATAATACTTACATGTCTTCTCCTGGTAGTAGTATGCTCGAAGTCATTTCTTGGACTATGTTAACGCCAAATACTCATTGAATGTATAATGTGTCATTACAGATTTTCAGAAACTAAATACTGTATAGATATTTGCCAGTTTAATCATTATTATAAAGTGAATGACGGACATTTGTTCCAACGCTAATTTTGAAACAGGTGGACGTTCGTTCAAACTTTGTTTTGACTACCCAGACACTCGTTCCTGCGTTATTTTGACAATCCGGACAATTGCTCCTACATTATTTGCCAACCCGGACATTGGTTCTTACATTTTTGCTATCCTAGTAATTATAATCACATTTTGTTTCAATGAATATGAAACTCTGGGCAATTTTTAACCGGTATTTTGAATGTGTCATTATTAAAATAGTGTGTGTTATTTTTAATATTTTTATCATATTTTTATTAAGTTTTTAAGATATTTTTTGTGAGCATAAGCATGATTACGTTATAAATATTTTAATATATCGACTACCACTAAGATCTGTAATAAGCTAAACGTTGTGGATCTCGGGCGACTTTAAGTGCATTGCTACAGTGTTGTGGACTTAGACGAGTGTTTCTCTGCGTACGAGTGACCCTCGAAGCAAAGATGTACAATTATGTAAGAGCGAATATCCGGGGTGTGAAAATTATGTACGACATGTTATCCGAACTTTCGAAATAATGTAGGAGCGATTGTCCTGGGTGTCAAACTTTCGGGTAGTCAAAACAGCGTAGGAACGAATGTCTGCTTTATCAAAATAAGCGTAGGAACAATTGTCATCGGAACGAAAGTCCGGGTACCTAATTAAGCGCTTAATACCTATACGTTTAAATATTAAAAAACAATACTGCTAAACATTAAACGTATTTAGTGGGTGCCGGTAAAAGAAAACTCCGTCATTAAGTAGCGCCTAGTCCTATAAAGAGTGTTCGTTAGTGTACGGAATAACATAATCAAAACTAGCATTTTCATTAACCAAAACGGGGTTTTATAATATTTCCGAAAAATGCTAACATCAGATCTTTATTATATATTTGTCACTTAAAATCACGTTTATATAGTTATCCATGGGCATGCATAGACAGTTCAGTTTGCATCACGTCCGTGTTTGTACGTGTCTTTAGAATATTTCAATATTGTCATTCATTGTACAAGAACATTTATTCAATTATAAACAACATTAACATAACATTTATAACGTGTCATGTTGTTGGCCTTTTTGTATTGATTATTCAACAAACCTCTTAAACGTTCGATCGTTCATGAAAAATATCACACACCAAACACACTAATACCTTTGAGAATAATAGGTATATAATGCTATGTATTGTATTGTACGGCTAATGTATGTCTTTATTTTGTTAAATTATGATGCTGTAACTCTTTTTTATCAAGATAAAATACAATTTAAAAATATACAGTTATGGTACTAAATTTTTGTCGTTGAATTATAATAAAGGTGTTAGAAGCCTAAATGTTTATATTATATTGTAATTAGTTTTAAATTTATTGGTTTAACACATTCCTGTATGCATATGTTTGACGATATTTTAACAAGTGTCAGTGCTCACGAAAATCCCAAATGTAAACAATAACAATGAACTGGTATAAAATCATTGATATTCTCCGCCAAAGAAAGTGTCACGTTCAGCCTCGTTTTGATATTCGACGAGACACGTGATATTTAAAAAAAATAGCAACAGTGGTAGTGTTGTGAAACTGGTCTATTGACTGAAACATATCTTTGGTTCAATGTTCAAAGTCAAATAGTTATCATAAAGCACTTGAAGGCTTACCCGAGCTACAGCTTCTAGATACATTGAAGGATTTCAAAGTAGCATGTTACAACAATCAACCTATATCAGACACTATTTTACACATAACAGTAGGGCCATCATGCCCTCAAGTCTCAATTGAGTTCACGAACACCTAACACGACATAACACATAATATAGAAGGTTCGAACTTTGGGCTTATTGAGAAAACTACGATAAAGCTTAATCAACAATACACGTTTCAAATGGCACGGTTGCCTCATTTCACCAACTTTTGTTTCAAATTTCCGCTTAAGTCAATTACAAGCTGTTCATGACCGAATTGGACTTTTGATATAGAAGTGTGACTTTTTAGATGATGAGACAAGCGGCATTAAATATTATCATAGTAGTAATGTGTGGTAAGTAGTCTTAAAATTGAAAGTTTACATGGAAAAGCTAGTTACCTTGTACCATATACCTTTGATCTCTGCATGTGACCCTTATCTCCGGCTCGATTGTTTCTGTTAGTTGATTCGTAAGCAATGGGCTTCTTTTTCTTTACGTTGATCTCAAACAATACTTGACCACTTCGTGAAGTCGTCTGTATATATGAGTCAGGAGGCAAATGTCGCTGTGATGTCTAGCACTTTATGCGGACAATTTGTTGTTCATTACCCAGTTCATTTATATCGATACAATTACTGTGAAGAGAAACGGTTTTGTCGGACGTCGGGGCTCTCTTGGACGCATTCAGAGTGGTCCATGTCATGGACCATGTGGCAGAGGTTTTTGTTTTGTAAACTCCGGATTCCTCTACAGTCTTTCCTTGGATGTTAAAGCGCCTTAATATCTTCTAGACCGTATCCCGTCCACCGGGGCAACGTTAATAAAATCTACATATACCGGACATTTTCATGTGATTGATTGCTCTTCTGTTAGTGCTGGCATTTCGATGATAATAATGTTTACATGGTCCTGATTTTCGAATGTACTTAAATGTATATGGCTATCATCTGAATTCGTCTCCATTGTGTAGCCTCGTTCATTACGCCTTTATTACGGAGCTTTAATATGTAACATTGCTTCTACTCTATAGGTCCATTTCATTATGCAATGCGTTTGCTGGATGCGATCCATCATTATGTATGCCATACCGTTTGCAACGTGTGCGATATTGTCAGGTCATGGATTTTTTTATTTTTACTTGATTTTAGTGATTTGCCGTGAAAGATCGGTGACTGGTCATGTGTTGCTGTCAAGATCTGCACCCTCTTATAAGTTGTAGTTTTGTTAATGTGTAGGTCATTTGTGATCAGATAAAAATGTTCTTGTGATTTGTTTAACTCTTTTTTTTGCTTTGAAAGAAGTTTTCTTTTGTTAACGGGAATCATGGTATTTCTCTGGCACCCTGTAAGTTTGCAAGTGATCACGCAACTCTGTTGAGCCGCAGTCTTTGTTCATGCAGCACGTTGGTATATCATGCTGTAAGGTGGTCTTGCCTGGAAAAGTCTCTGTCTGTCGTTTAACTCTCAATCTGAAGAATGACAATATCTGAGGACAAGGTCATTTCGGTTGTAGCCCGACACCCAAGTTGTTTTAGCAGACCGATGTGAACGTGTTTTCGATGTCAGAAAGAGCTTCGAATCATAAATCTATCTTTGGGTAACATTATCGGTTCTTTGTGCTCCTTTTCTTTCCTATGCAGGCCATTGTAGCGGTAATAAAATGTAAATAATATACATTATATAGCGGTAATAATAAAGCCTGAATGTTTTTACGCTCTCATAAAAGGTTTGACATCACTTAAGATCCTCTCCCTTATGCCTCGGTCACACTGTCACGAATCAGTGCTACGAACGAGCTACGAATACTTTTCGGCACAGTTCGTAGCTATCCTTACTGGACCGTGGCTCTCCGTACTTGATCCGTGATCAGTCGTAGTACTTTTTGGATGTCCGTAGCGACTCGTGACAAATTTGAACATGTTAAAAAAATGCTGCGAATTTATCGACCGTAGCGTATCCGTAGCAGTCCGTACTGATCCGCACTAGTTCGTAACGACACCGTAGTCGTCCGTACCTTTTTGTATGCCCAAAGATTTTCAAGGACTTCTACGGATTGATACGAAGAACTACGGAGCGGTACGGTTACGCTACGTATTAGCTACGATTATTCCACGGATATATTACGCAAAGCCACGGTTCTAGTACGTTGTACTACGGATAGGCAGGAATTTGCACGATCTTGTACGATGTACTACATTTCAGCACGAAACAGTACGGACATGTACGGTCCACTACAATAAATTGCTTCTGAAATACATCATTGAAATTATAAAGCAACCGCACTTGCATTTGATGTGTTAACAATCATGAACTGCCAGCAAATTGCGTTTGCGATAAATTTGTTACACTTGGATACTGATATGGCACAAAATGCAGAGGCCGTAGTCGAGCTGCTTTACGATATGCACTGAGGTAATAATGATTCAATATCGTATAATTAGTATAACTTTGTGCTAAAGGTTACGTATTTTGAAAATATTAGAATTTGAACTTACTAGTAATACATTTTTTATAATTGGCAGGTAAGTGTCTGCCTCATATAACTTTTGAATCTTGCTCTTTTACGTGATTAAATAATTGTTAAATTAATAGCCGACATAATAAAATACAAAATTAATCATACTTACCTAAGCATAATCTATATGTGTACATCAATAATTACATACTTTATCAGGTCAGAGAAGAAAAAGGAGGTGGTGGATAAGAGACTGGCTTTTAAGACGACCCGGCTCTTGGTTTTGAATGGAGAGGTAGACTCTTCCCCAGACACGGCTGATTCCATTAATTTAATTCTGTTACGCGCTGTTGCTGCCGCTTGCATGTTTTCTTTTGGGAAGGCATTCTGTGTATGACAATACAAGAGGCTGTGGGCGCAATGTTCAATAGTAGTTCGTTCCTACCTGTCCGTCGCAATTCCCACTGCTTCGTAGCGGACCGTTTTAGTTCGTACTTACCCGTACTAGACCGTAGCGGATCCGTAGTTAGATCGTACTGATTCGCGTAGCATCGTAATTAATCGTACCAGACCGTAGCGGATTCGTAGTTTGATCGTGCCGATTCGTGGCGCTCCGTACGAAACCGCGTCAATCAGTTGCAGTCCGTACCTTTCCTTGTTCGTTTTCCAACATTTTGATGGTAAATTCGTTGTGCTCCGTACTGAAATCGTAGCGGCCTACGAATTTTGACAATTTCGTAGTCATTCGTAGCCGATTGAATCGTAGCTCATTCGTAGCTCTGATTCGTGACAGTGTGACCTCGGCATTATGTTTGCGACCTGATTTTTGACAGACTTGATATCTAAGGTCCATGGATTTTTTTGTGGAAAAATCGGTGCCACCTATGAAACAGTGTGTTTCTTCTTGTCATATAATGAGCTCTTAAACAATTCTCTTGGCGTTAACTAGTTTGATATCAGGCTTGGAATCAAAGTAAACGAAGTCTTTTCCGAACAGGATGAAAATAAATATTATGTGATGCTATTTATATTGCCTGCTTTTTATCTTTTACCCTGTTTGAAGATTTTCTATAATAAATGATGACACATTAAAACATAAAAAACACAATAAAATTCAAATCAAAAGTAAATTTCAAAAAGTAATCCTTTCTGAGAATTCCTTTTCATATAATTTTCAATATGTTTTAATTTAGAATTTAATACATCTTAATATAACACCCTTGACAATACAATTTGACCATTATTTCAATAATTGATTATATTATCCTGCAGCGATATATAATTTATCCATGGATTGTTATCAAAATATAAAATCGCCGATAGTTTCCATTTACAGAGATTTGGCAAGGAAGAAATTGTTCCCGTAGGAAGTTCTGTCGACGATTCAAAGATCAGTACTAATGAAGACTTTGGCGATGTCGATGTATTAGTTATTGCTAAAACAATCAATTTAGATGAATCGCTATTTGAATATGAAAGAGATTACCCTTCGTTTTTACGGTTACGCGGAAACGGCGTCCATGCTTATTATTTTGATGAAAACGATCTTGTAGACAAACAATGGGTGAAAGCAAACGTTCTAAAAGACCTGCAAAACAGTAAATTTTTCGTTTTAACTAAACTGTTTTGGATTTTGCAAACATTACCACTCTCGATTATAAAAGCAACAGGTGTTGGATTTGAATTTTCGTCCTTTGACATAAACCCTAAAACCATAACCCTAAGAAATATTTCTATCGATTGTGTACCTGCATTTTCATTTTCCGGATGGCCTCGGCCTGCTAGCGAATGGTTGCACAGAACTAGATATTGGCCAATCAAAGAGGTTATTGAAGAAATAGTAAACACGGGTTGTCAAATTGTTGCTAAGAGACCGTTGTACATTCATGACCCTGGTGACGAAAATCGTTCTCCTGAAGAAATCGAGACAGATGTGATTTTCCGGCTTTCGTTTTCTAAATGTGAACTGGTGCTTTCAAAAACAATGTCAAAATCCCAACTTATGCTATGGAGAATTCTAAAAGCTTATCAAAAAGGATTTTTACAGGTCAAGCCAAAGGTGCTGGCTTCATATCATTGGAAGAATGTTGTATTTTGGATCAGCGAAGAAGAAAACCACGAATTTTGGAATCCTAAAAATCTACTAAAAGCAATAGTAAAAGCACTTGATTTTATGATTGATTGCTTAACAAAAGAGTTTATACCATTTTATTTTGTTCGGATTGAAAATCTTATTGCTGGGTGCCGGCGGGATATGATTCTTGAAACATTGCAAATGGTAAAAGAGATTCGCAGTCAACCGCTAGATGCATTAAGGCAATTCATCCAGAACCCGCCCAAACGAGAAAAACCAGGAAATCTCCCAATAGCAATTACGTATTTTAACGAATGTTTGGAAAATATGAAAAAAGTAAACCCATTTGAAGAAAATGCAACAAGTGAAGTAAATATAGGCGACGTGTTTGCTCTTCTTGATTCTTGTTCAGACCCAAAGTACCACTCATTACAAGAAACTCAGCGTTTATTTAAGCATCTTATTCATAGAATTGAACAACAGGCTTTAAGAGAGTTAAGTGAATTAAGAGAAATGCCTGGATTTTTAGAACCCATTGAGAAAGTGATAACAGTATTTTATAACGACGTATTGAAAACTTATAACAATGCAAGAAATGAAAAAATATACACAAGAACGTCAGATCCAGCCTTAGATGATGTTTCGGAAAAAGATCAGAGATCAAACGTAGAACAACTGAAAACTATTTTTAAAGAAAGTTATTTCTCGTTAAGCGAAGACGTCACAAACACGCTTATAACATGGATTCTAGGTCTTATAGATTTCGTTAAGCATGGGTATGGGAACAGCTTTTCAGAAGAAAATATGTTTAAAAACATGGATGCCCTAGGGGACATCTCGCGCATTAGTCCATTGTTGTATATTCCACGGGATTTCTAAGGATTATATTGTGCAGACAATTTTTTGTTAAGGAAATGATTTACAATGACAACAAGACAATTTTATTCAGGAATTTAAAAAGGAATGGATAGAGTTATATTAATAATAAAAAACACTTTGCAAAATACTGTTTCGTCTTATTTTTTTATTTTTTCTTATAAGGAGAAAAATAAAAAGTTGATTTTATCCAAAAATGACATCGAACCTAATTTGGGTGGAACAAAACTGCAATTGTATTAGTATTTCTGGTTTAGCTTTGGAAATATGTATACATACGCACGCTGGCGCACACGCACGCACACAAAAGCATACTATTACGAACGCACACACAAACACACACACACACACACACATACACACACACGCACACACCCGCACTCACTCACACACACACGCACACACACACACACACACACACACACACACACACACACACACACACACACACACCACACACACACACACACACACACACACACACACACACACACACACACACACACACACACACACACACACACACACACACACACACACACACACACACACACACACACACACACACACACACACACACACACACACACACACACACACACACACACACACACACACACACACACACACACACACCACACACACACACACACTCTCACACACACACACACACACTCACACACACACACACACACACACTCACACACACACACACACACACCACACACACACACACACACACACACACACACACACACACACACACACACACACACACACACACACACACACACACACACACACACACACACACACACACACACACACACACACACACACACACACACACACACACACACACACACACACACACACACACACACACACACACACACCCACACACACACACACCACACACACACACACACACACACACACACACACACACACACACACACACACACACACACACACACACACACACACACACACACACACACACACACACACACACACACACACAATATGATTTGTGTCAAATGTGCATTGTTCCTTGCATTACAAAATGTATAAGAGATTAGCTGAACCTAGGCTTCCTGAATAATTGTACTATAAATTTTACACCATGCTATCAAAATGTGTTTTAACATCAGAAAAAAATAAATTGCCTTTCCTTATCATTTACGTTATCAATAAATCTGTTCAATAGTCTCGTGTTTTTCTCAATAAATATATATATCACGTTTATTACTTCCGTTTAAGTAGTATTAATAATTTTGGAATAAATACTGTTCTTTTTATATTAGCTACAGATTTACTTACTTTAAATTTGATATTAGACATTTAACAGTAGACCTGTCGGAAATTATAAGTTGATATTTTTTTTATCTTTTCTGGCAAACAATGAAATAAGAATGTGTTCGTGAAGTTCGGTTAGATTTCCTGTTTTATAGGAATAATTTATAGATTTTTATAAAAGTATTGTTTATGTCGGTTCAAACAATATTTTAAGTTCTGTAAATTGTCCATCTTAGTCTGGGCTTTTGTGATATTTCATTTCTGAAAAAGCTGGACATAATTCATTGAAAACTCTTCAGGATGGACTAGACTTGAAACTTTAATTTCCTTAAAGATTTAACTTTAAAATGCATAATATTTAAACATTATTAGGTACTCGGATGTCAAAACGAGCGCAAGATTGTATTACACATGTATGCCATCTGAAGCGGATACTTTTGTTTAAATGCTTTAGCAATTATGAATCGCTGTTTTTGTTAAGTCCAACTATTTTCATTTTAACTGACTGTACTAATGTTATGTAATGTTAAAATCATTTAAAATCAATTTTAACTATTTAACTGTAACATTTGATGTGGCTGAAGATGGGCATACACAGCAAAGGTTTGAAATGTTTTATTTTTACCTTTTTGCTGCTTCTTCCTGCATTTCACGACCATGATGCCATGTAATATTCACATTATGATATGTCTCTCAAGCCTTTTACAAAGCATGCGATGCATTTGATGCATGTGTTTGTTTCATTCCATCGTGACAAACAAAGTTACGGTTTTTGCTCTGCTCTGAATATAAACGGGGAGTAGAACAATAGTAATTAAATTTGATTGTTTCTCTTTCATTGCTATTTAATATGAATTATGATGCTACGACAGTAGTTTGTATGTACAGTTTATGAATAATTATGGGACACATGTGAGGCGATGAGCTCCTTAAAACCGATTTTGACCTTAAATGTGATTTTGCAAAGACCGATCTAAGGCGGTGACCCCAAATTGAATTATTATTCTTGGTGCCGTCGCATGTTTTATTGTTTTTTTTTATTGTTTGAATTTGTCATTTAATTGAATAGTGTGAGATTTAAAGCCTGTGTGATTTTGCATTGAAAATTGCAAGCAGGTACCCCAGTTTGTGTAAATGTATGTGCGTTTGTTATGAACATGTGTCTTGTCTAGTGAATTTATTTTGCATCTGCATGTTTGAGTATGTGCTCGTTGTAAAAAAATAAAAGAACGCGTTGTATTATACATGTTTTATCTACTTCTTGTTCGATCACTTCACAAGACCTTGAAATAATAGTTCTCTGTTTTCTTGCACCGGTGGTTAGCGCGTGGCTATGATATTAATCAGCAAAAATATTAATGTTATTGAAAAAAAATCAAATAATAACGAAAAATTTACTTCTCTGAAAAAAATCACTATCACTTGATATATATATATATATATATATATATATATATATATATATATATATATACTTTATACAAGGTATTGAACTCAAAATGATCAGAAAACAGGGTTCATCGCTTTGAACAGCCATAACTTAATCAATTGTGCAACGATTGTCATGAGCTTGGTCTTATTCAACGCAGATATGCATTTCATTTGTACATTATCTTGCAATATGTATATAAATGCTGGGTCAACTTTTAAAAAATAACACGATACACAATTCGCGCGATATAGACACTTACACTCACTGATATAGACACGTAAACAGATTGATAGACACTAACATTAACTGACACGTTCACTCAATGATAAAGACACACACATTAACTGATCTAAAGTTACACATGTGGGCACTTAATAATACCGAGATATACGCTTGCAAACATTGACATCAACCTACATATATTGATAGACACTTACACTCACTGATATAGACCTTTACACACACTGAAATAGGCACATACGCTCATTGATAGACACTTACACTCAATGATAGACACTTACACCCATTGATATATACACTTCACTAGTATAGACACTTACATTTACTGATACAGACACTTACAATTACTGATATATACACGTACACTCACTGATTTAGCCACTTACTCTCACTGATATTGACACTTACACACACTGATATAGCAACTTACAGCAACTGATATAGACACAACCACTGATATATTTACATTCTCTGATAGAGACACCTACACTCACTGATACATACATTTACTCACACTGATAAAGACATTTACACACACTGATATACTAGTATACCTTTACACTGACTGATATATACTTTTACACGCCTGATATAAACATAAACACACTCTCTGATATAGACACTCACAGTCACTGATATAAACACTTATACTCACTAATATAGACACTTACACTCACTGATAAAGACACTTCATACAGTGATATGGACACAACCACTGATATAGACACTTACACTTACTGATATAGACACAACCACTGATATAGACACTTACACACACTGATATAGAAACTTACACAAACTGATTAAGACAATTACACACACTGATATTGACACGTAAACAGACTGATAGACACTTATATTAATTGACACATTCACTCACTGAAAAAACACCGACACTAACTGATCTAAACTTACACATACGGACACTAAAACTTACGCTTGCACACAATAACATAAACTTACATATATTGATAGACAGTTAAGCTCACTGATAAAGACACTTCCACACACTGTATAGACACTTACACTCACTGATAGATACTTACACTCCCTGATATAAACACGTAAATTAACTGATATAGACACTTACATTAACGGATATTAAAACGTACACACACTGATATAGAGACTTACACTCATTGATATAGACACTTACTCTCACTTATATAGAAAGTTACACTCAATGATAAAGACACTTAGGCTAACTGATATAGACGCATACATTCACTGATATAGACACTTACTTTCACTTAAATGGACACTAACACACTCACTAAAATAGACACATACATGTATACTCACTAATATAAACGTACACTCACTGATATAAAAACTTGCACTCACATATAAAGACGCATTTACACGTACTTAAAACAAGACTTACACACACACTGATTAACACTAACACACACTGAAAGGCAAGTTCACGCAGTGATATAAACACTTACAAACTCATTTATAGACACACTCAATGATAGTGACGCTTATACTCACTGGTATACAATTACAAACGCTGAAAGACACTTACAGGTCGCTGATATACAATTGCATAAGCTGAAAGACACTAACACACACTGATATACAATTGCATACGCTGAAATACTCTTATACTTAATGATATACGATTGCTTACACGTATTGACACTTACACACTGCTGGAGACACTTACACTCACTGGGAAGTTACAGGACAGGGTCTGTGCATGAGGCAGGCACAGATGGAGGTTGTTTCTGGGTGTGCACAGGTAGGGGCTTGGATTTGAGAAAGGCGCAGTTAGAGGCAGGGGTCTGAGTTAGGTACATTTAGTGGCTGGATCTGGGTCAGACGCATGTAGTTAATGGGGTCTCGGGCAGACACAGGTAGGGGATGGAGTCTGTGGCAGACACAGGTAGGGGCTAATGTCTGGGCAGGTAGTGGCTGGTGTCAGGAGCCGACACAGGTAGGAATTGGTGGCTGGTGCAGACATAGGGAGTGACTGGGTCAAGCACATGTATCGGATGGAGTCTGAAGCAGGGAATGATAATAGATATTCTGGCTCAGGTACGACTGCAGTTTTATCAGGCACATGAAGGGTTAAGGTTCTAGGACAGGCCAAGGTAGGATCGGGGGCTAGAGCAGGTAGAGGTATGGTGTGGGCTCTTGGACACTCTCCGCCTTAATGTTTGTGTGAATATGTACATTATTTTAAAATGATAAAAGTGGCGAGAGCCTTCTTTGTAGCCTTTGCTGACTGAACATGCTTATCTGGGATTAATAAATTAACGCACATGCATTGAACCCTTTTTTCACCCAGCGAAGCTCAAACAGTTAGAAGCTCGGATAGAGAAATCTGGTTCTGGCTGCAGGTTGCGATATAACTCAACGCAGTATACTCGACTGAAAGACGTTCTATGAACATCATACTTGAGCAATCATCAATTAATATTTTAGCCTCGTTCTGTAAACACTGGGCTTTAATCATGTACGTAATTTGTCGTCCCAGATTAACATGTGCAGTCCACATAGGCTTATCAGTGACGACACTTTCTGCTTTTATGGAATTTTTCATTTAACAGAAGCCGGCGTCGTATTTCATTAGGCTGTGTGGACTGAACATGCCTATCTGGGACAACACATTAAGCACATACATTTAATGTAAATAATTAAATTATCTACATATACATGTTAATGCTTTAGTCTGAACAATTGATAAACGTTTTACTTTAATATTTCAATTAAAACGAAATGATTTTGTTCACAGTTTGCGAATGAACATAATGTCTACAGTTTATCATATGCGTATCATCGTATTCTGTGTTCAAAGCACAGTCTTAAAATATCTTTCTGTAAAACAAAGTAAAACACATCGAAATCATTTTAAATGCATATCAAACATACTTTTGTTAATTAATACGAAACAGTTTGATATAATGAAGCTCACGCTAAAATTCAAAGTTTATGTTTTGCACGAGAACAAAGGAACATCCAATGCTTTAGTTAGTGTGTCTGTAAATTTTCGGACGCTGTATTTTGGGAATATGTGTGAGTATCTTAATTTTAACAAATAATACTTTTGAATTTCCGAACACTAAGAGTAATTATAAAACGAAGTTTTTGGTGGCGAAATATTTTCTGTTCTGGACTTTGCCCGATACTTATTTATTAGTATAAAGGTGACGCTTGTATTGTATTATATGATGTCTTCAAATTATTTCATCAATGCTGGATCATACAATAACGATAAGCGTTTGTCTGTGAATTTGTTGTCAAACTACGAGACATTTTGATATTTCTTTCGCCAGACTGCAAACCACTGGCACTTACGTGTAACGTGTCTGTCGACCAAGCGTCGGTCTTGAGTATGCTTCGGACGTAACATACAATGAAATATAATATAATTTTCCATCAGCTACCTTTTTTATGACTCACTATTAATAAAATAATTGGTTTGAAACAGTAAAATAATACAACTCACAATGCTATATACCTCTGACCTCGAGTACTATATATAAAAACCTATTCTTATATGGACCTAAATTTTATCATATTAAATAACAAGACTCTGGGTCACTTTGATAAAACCTCGGGTCACGTTGTAATGGCTCCGGGTCTATATTTACTTCGTACACTAGGTATGGAACCTAAAAGTGCTTAATAATGTGTGAATGTAGGTACGGTATTTATAAATCATTAACTATGAGCGACCCTAGCTGCTGAGGGGTAGGACTCCTATTCAAAGGCTCTAAGAACGTTTGAAAAGGATAACCAGTCTCTATGTATTCTAAGTCCCTTTTTGTAAACAATATACTTTAATTACCTTTAAATGTTTATTTATACGATGCGTAAACGACGATGTCGGGAGTTGAACTGACTGTTTATATAGAAAACGCGCGCTTTTATACTTTCTACTCATGCGGCGTTACTAGGATATCTCCATAGTCATACTTTAGACATTTACTTTATAGAGGCTTAACTTACTTATGCAACACAATAATGAGGTTCCGATCTTTATTAACACAATGAACATTTATTGTAAACATTGATATGAAAACAACACACAACAATATTCTTCTATGTGTATTTTTCAATCATAAATAAAACCTTGGCTGTGCTTATCGGAAATCTAAAGACGCTATTAATATATAAACTAAACGGAACAATATGCCTAAATAAAAAGAAACGTGAGTTAAAACGGTGTTGGGGTAGAAATCGCCGCATCAGTTCAAACAAATATGCATACTACACGTCAGCACTTTCTTCGCATTATTTTCAATATCTCAACTTATATTTCATAAATGGATTTATTTAAAACCATGCGTTGCATTATTTGCAAGTTTGACATCTGTATTATATTAAAAGATGAACACTGACTCAATTTACGTATACGACTACGCCTTGAATTGGCGAGGATATATGTAAAACAAAGAAAAGCGGCCGA
Source organism: Dreissena polymorpha (assembly GCF_020536995.1). Taxonomy (NCBI): domain Eukaryota; kingdom Metazoa; phylum Mollusca; class Bivalvia; order Myida; family Dreissenidae; genus Dreissena; species Dreissena polymorpha. The sequence goes on from NC_068357.1 coordinate 121,639,513, forward strand.
GTTAATTCAGGAAATACTTTCGGCCAGGTATATGGAACGTTCGGCCCGCACCGTTTAAGGTCATGTGTCCTAGAATTTGCATCCGTATTTGATACTATAGTTGCACAAACAATAATGCTTTGTGCTTTACCGGGTAACATGGTGTGTAAATCTTTACTTTCATGTGAAACTCACAACTGTTCTGTCCGTTATATCTGTCAGACCCCGTTGCAATGTTCCTAGAATGTTCGATAAGCGACGTATTGATAAATAATATTTATCATCGTATGCGACGATTAATAGAAAAATTTGTATAAACTTACATCACAAGAACATTATATGTGCTATCACTTCTGTATAAAAGGAAGACAGTATTTAATGTTGCGGATTAAGTGCGCGTTTGCTTTGTGACCTCCATTGTTTACCTCTTTCGTTATTTCGGGATATGCATTGTAACAAGTAAAATTTAAAACTAATTGTTTACCAAGAAAGTTTCTGATGTTTGGTTATTCCTACATTTAGTCAAAACTTTATTGAAATTTGTAGTAGAAGGCAAACGATTTGTATCCATAGCTGTTTTCAGAATATCTAAGTTTTACTATATAACTTTGGCATTTACAATATACTGGAATGTGTAACTAACTGTTTTGAACTAGCACAGTGAACATCCCAATTTAGCGGCTTCACGGGATAGTGCAAGAGAGACGGATATTAGGACATTTGTTTTTCTGGACGGATTATATTTTGTGTTGGAGTATCTTGTTTATTTCTTTACTGATTATTTCTTGTCTCAATTTCTTAAAGAAGAATTACATACGTATAGGAATAAGATACAATATATATACGAACATTTAATCAAGAATAAAAGTTGTCATATGCTAGAAAAAGACGTGTTGCCTTATTTTGCAAACTGATGAATAATCTACGAATCTGGGACATGTAAGTCAAAACAAAAAATTACACAACGCGACTTAAACGAACTTTGAGAGCAAATAGATTTACATAAGGGCAGAAGTGCCACATATGTTAATCATTTTTGGCGCCGTGACGCAGGATAGTCAAAAGGTGCCACAAATGGACGGAGGACAACACTATACGTGAACGCCGAATGCACGTTGGTTTACAGAAAGCACTGTTTGACAATGCCATTGCTCAGACCACCATGGCCAGTAGCAATAAAAAAGTGAAGGAAAAATGACACGGTCTAATACACAATACAACCAATGCTCCTTGCAATAACTATTGGTATACATTCTCTTCTACAATAATGTAAAAGCCGATGCAGTGGCATGTCGTATAAGCCATTTTACTGCGTTGACACTACATTCTATTATATAAATATTGATCGCGATTATCAATTATTTCCGCTTTATCCACATCGTGTGCGATACACTTTTTTTATTCAACTGTTGTATATATACTTTTTACTTTCAAAGGTCACTCATAAAAACAACAAACTCAAATTATAATAGATGATATATTTGAAGTAAAAATAGTCAGCATGAGAAAATAACAATTTGGAGCGTTATCAAGTGACATTCATATATATGTACACATGCATAAACATTAACTTAAACAAAAGCCAAAGCAACACTAACTAACGTGTCACAGGTAGAAATAATTTCAAACATAATACACTGTAAATCAAATTGAAGTCTTTACTGTAATAGAGAACCATTAGCTGAAAATATCTATTGATCAAACAAGAGGTGCGGAAAAAATGTTTTTCAATGTTTTTGTCATATTTCGGACGCATGGGAAAAGTGTTTCGGAAACTATCATAGAAAACAACACAAGAAACATTTTTTTTCCACAATTGATGCAGTGGTTCTGTCAATATTGTCAACTATTTCAAAATGCCGTAAGTAATATACTAAGTAGGCCTACTGTTTTGCATTTGAATGAAACAGATGTTTTATAAATTTTGAAGCAACCAAATAATTTACATCTCACATTAAAATAGTTTGATATACAAACATTTGTTAATGTAAATACTATTGTCATGGTGCTTAATATTTAAACGATTGTCAAGAAAGGTTTAATAGGCCTATTTAAACAATCATGTATTAAAAACATGTCAAAACCTCTTGTCAACCAGTGTTTCCAACGGAGCAAAACCATATATAAGCATCTTATGTAAAGAGAGCCAGCCCATGAACCTTTTTTTCAAACCTATTTTGATATTAATTCTTACAAAGGATTTCGAGGAGATATTGCCATTATTTTCAATATTATCGCCAGCAAAGTTGTCCCGCCAATTGTCGACCATGTTTACACGAAGCGAAACAATTTAAGCAACTTTTGCTGATACTGTAAATAGATGTTATTTTTTCACCAACCGGATACGCAGAAGATGTGATTTAAAAATACTTCTTTTTTTAGCTATCCATAGCATGTAACTGATCAGAACCATTCAGACATTTTTTTGCAAACGACCAACAAGTGCTAAATATGTCATGGTTGAATTTAAAGTCACCTACTTCTTCAAGCGGTATTGCCATTAAAAAATAATAAGTAACAAAATACGAAACAAAAACACTATCGAATGCTCACACGCAAGCAGGTCAAAGTAAGACCCGTAACCTGAGCTCGCTTACTAGGGAGAAAACACTTATAATCCTGTTACATCATACATGGTATTTAATAAACGAATAAGATGAAAATCTATAAAATCTTCAATACAATAAGATATTTGATAGATAAAAATAAGCACTTAGTGTGAAAAGTGAAACACTCAAGCATGAATCAAATTCACAACTTAGGTAGCACTATTCATTTTCACCCGACAGTGGGACCGCAAAACAAGATGTTTATCAAAAGGGTTAACAATGGAACTAAGCAACCTATTTACTGTTTTAGAAATCGATAGTTTCACATTTAACTTATGGAGTTCTTAAATGACATAATTAATGAAATTGGAAATATTTCCTATACCATGTAAAGCCAGTGCATGACAATGTGATATGCTACCCTGCATATGAAGTATTAGATGTACAATTCTAGCTATTAAAGCCATTTTGGCAGGATATTTTAAAGGGAATCCAAATTACTTTAAAAAAATTCTTAAAATCGGAAAGGATCACCAAAGATTGGGATATAACTATCTGGTAAGTAAAGAAGCGAGACATGCATTGTTCACATGAAAGTTGCAAAATACTATACACAATGGTCTCGAAAACTATGGAAATGTAACACAACACTTGAATGATAATTCACGTTATACTTGTAGTCAATTGTTTGACATTGGGGTGTAAACAAATAACTAATAGAACCCTTCAAGCTTCATAAACCACAACCAAAATGTCGTGGATGAAGTTCCCAAGAGACATATTAATCAGGCATTAATTTGCATCCGTATCTCGGTTGTTTGATTTATAAACCCAACATAATTTCTTATGGCAAACTTTACAGGCTTCTGTTCTAGAATAAGACAAAATGAGTGTTGATCGGAACATTAATTTATCACGATTAACATACGTGTGGCTAATGATTAAGTTATCATCTTTGTCAGTGGAAAGTTATAATGCAATAAATATAATCGAAATAATTAACAAAACAAAAATAAATAAAATATATTTCTCTAGGTGATGTTTGCGGCAAAAAGTTACTTGCGGTTCACGCTTATACTGAATGGGTTGAGGCTGGGTCATCGCAAACACGTTAAATTCTGAGTAATTAATTTTGAATTGGATTGCTTGTCTATCGGAACCGAGAGGACATGGAGTTCGGATGCAGTTACCAATAATTATGTGGTAGTTGTTGCTAAAATAAAAATATCATTAACACGTGTATTAGTGTTCCGCAAAGAATATGATATCCTTTTCTCACGGACCTTTCCTTCAAAAGCCGCGGCCTAGTTATCTTTCCGCCAATCCGTCCCTGTTCAACAATTAAAAATCTATATTTTGTATCTATTCTTTAATATTGATCTTCATCAAGAACAGGTATTAGTTGGAAAAATCCTTACTTTCAAAAACAAACAAGTAATGTGAGCACAAATCGGAAGTTAATTGTCCAGCTCATTTTGGTAAATATATTCAGCCATAGTAAGACAATATACTTAATATGCGTAATACTGCGGAAAAAATTTAATCATTCCATTATGACGTTTTACCGCTATTTTAAACACGACACAGTCATACAACAAGTAATGTTTAAAAGTACATGATTCACATGTAAGGGAATATGTTAATGTACAATTTAATCTAGGTGAATAGGGTAAAAACGGTTTATTTACTTAAATTTTTTAAGTTTCGATGTTTTTGATTTTAAACAAAGTAAATGTTTGACAGTTAAGTATAATTAATTTAAATTACATCAACAAGGGAATCAAGTCTGGTAATATATTTATTGATTTTCTTATGAAACTGTTAAATAAATAACGTCAATTTATAAAACATTTAAATAACCAAGATATATGTACAACGTCGGAAACCATGTTTGCTCATAACAGGACGAATCTTAATTCCAATGGAAGATAAAAATACAAAACATTGTATCTTTGAGTCATAAAATAGAGAAATCTTCAGGTCCATGTCAAAGTATGGCTGGAAATCTAAAAACCGATACGTGAGTTAAACATTTAATCATGCACGTTAAGGTTATAACCATTAACTGCAGTTGAGCCACGTGTTTTCAGCAATTAAACACAAAACAACTGAACCATTCAGAATGAGTAAATCAACGTTTTACAGACGCAGTTTTGTTCATGGTGTTTCAATATCAACGGATTAGATTTTCAAAAATGTAATTCGTGCGTTTGTCTATGTTATAAATAGAAGTTTGCTCCTGTAAATTAACTATTTTATTTTGGACCTTCTTAAATGTGTAATTAGGGTGAAGTGTCACTTTAATAGTTTTGCATTTGTTTAGGCGTTAAGCTTTTACAAAACTTATTTCAACTGCAATCAGCATCGGCCTTTATCCCCTTTTCGCTACAGTTTGCTTAGGTTAGACTTTCTTCAAGAACGCTCACTGATTTTTTTTTCTGGAATGCTTGTATTAACAGTTAAATATTGAGTTGTTATTTTATAGTTCATCGTTGGTGGTATACACACTCTTAAATATAATTTTGTTTTAAATATATGCATTTAAAGTTTAAATTTAACGACATGAATAAAGCGTAGGCTATGGAGTCACAAAATACGATAACCAAAATAGGATATAAAGAACACCTAATTAATGATTCGCCAAAATTCACGTACGTATAATGCAGTCGATTGACAACGTAATTCGTTTGTGTGTGTTTAAAACAATGGCGCTAGTGTGTAGGCATTTAACAAGCAAACGGACTACAATAAATAGTGTTTCTGTATTAAAATGTATCACAATAATGTAATTAAAATAAAATGTTTTGAATATATGGTACGATTAAATCTGTGTGATAATTGTATTTCAATTTATTTTACTGCATATTCTATATGTGCTAGTTGCGAATTGAAAATAAGCGGCAACACATGTTTTGAACTCTGCCTCTAGTAATGACATTTGGTTGCTTTTTTGTATAAATGCATTTGTTTAAAGATAATTACGTAATCCTGTAATGTTGGTTTGTTTGCTTAATAATTCATGTTTTTGTTTGTTGATCAAATACAGCCTATCCACGAAGAAATCACAGCTTACGCCAATTGTGTACACTTTGAAAAGGGGAGGATGTTCTAGATATATTAACTGACCCAGGAAAAAACGGGGCTTTAAGCATGTGCTAAATGTGTCGTTCCTGAATAGCATGTGCAGTTCTTACAGGCTTATCAGATACGACGTTTTCACCAAGGCTTGATTTTCGTTCAGATGATACTTTATTTTTATGAAAAATTCCATAACAACGAAAGTTTCGTCTCTGCCTAGCCTGTGCGAACTGCACAGGGTAATCTCGCACGTAACTTCACGCACACGCATTAAATCCCGTTGTCTTTGAGCGCGGTCAATATCGATTTCGTCTTGTGATGGTGAATTTTTTTTCCTATAAGCTTTAATGTGTACTAGTGATAAACTGGACAAAGGATGGTGTTTATTCAATTTATACTGATGGTTAGTAGAGCTGATACAGCCCGTATATAATGAAAATTTCGACAGCCGTGTTTGTTTCCGGTTTAACATTATGGATGAAACTGTGACATGTTCGCTCTCTACACTTTTTTTAAGGAATTGTAAAGGACAATATCGAGGGGCGGTAACATCACAGATTGATCCCATATTACTTGACAATGTTAAAGTCAGTAACTTAAATGCGTTTGTAGAATAGATTGTAACAAGTAAACGCTGGCTATTATTGTGCAAACCAAAACATAAATTAGTAAAATCGTGTGAATTAGGATTAGTAAAATTTTATAATATGCCACTCTTCTCAATAAGGCTTAAATGGCTTTCCAAGCTTCGACGTGTAAACCTTTCATCAACTTGTTGGACAAATTCAAATGCACACATTTATGAACCTAATATGCTCTTTATATCTGCCAGTTTATACGTGACTGAAGTAATCCTTAGATAACCTATGTACATACTCAGATAAAGTACTTTAAATATTCAGTTCACTGTTCGTTAGTTATCTGATTGCGGTGGATAGAGTTTAGCACACATTGAACAAAACGGTGATAGTGGCTCCCACTTTGGGACCTACAATTACTTCGTCTGTACAAAATAAGTTGTCATAAGAGAATTGATCTCAATAGCTGATTTCAATGCTGGTACTATGTTCATTGTCGATACTAAGGCTGCGGAGCATGATATTGGGTTGTAATAATTCAGTTATTCGTTAAGGAAATAGTATTTTTATTAATAACATGCTAGACGTTAGTGCAATTTCTAAATTAAAGCACGTGCGCCTTAAAATACTTAGTGATAACGCTAACAAAATTGTAAAAGGAAAATGATTTAGCAATGATGAAGAACAATTTGTCTATAAAATTGTCTTTATTACATATTAAATATGTATATGTATTTATAAACTAGAAATTATGCAACTCAAGAAGTGAAATCACAGTGGACACGTGTCTGTGTGCATTTATTACATGGGTACTATGAATGTTCATGTACATTTCCGACACTTCACTTGATTGTTAATGTTATTTTTAAATAAATTGGGGCTAAGGATATCATAATCATATTAGGAGCATGTGATGCCAGAATCTTCTGTTCAAGATTGAGTTAACACTTTTAGTTCAAAAGTCAAACCGTGTCCAGAAAAGAACTCGTTTATTAATCGAGAGCATTGAATTAAAGTTTTCACAAATGTTCATAATAGTAAAACGATGCGACGAGAGCAGGTTTCGGGTTTAAAGTTTGAAGAACACATTCTATTGTTTTGTATAGTTTTAACTTGATTGTATATTTCTTAAAGTGATATTATGGGCATTTTTCACTGTTGAATTGAGCAGAAAAGAATTAACAGGTCAATGAGTAAGTTAAAATGTGGTTACTGACCAATTATTTGCAACTCATCTTGCTACCAGTGGTTTATAAAAATATATTTTACATTCTATATTTTACGTGACTCACCCAGTCCTGTAAGCCGAAATGCTCCGTAAAACAAAATTGTGTCTTTGTGTCGTAAAACGAATCTGCACTAAAACTAAATTTAGGTTCACATTGTACATGCGTGATCAGTTGTCAAACGAAAGTACGGTTGATATTCAAATGCATTATTTTTCTCTTTCCGGGATATTGTTTTAGTATGTTGATGCTGCATAACAAAAATAAGTGTATATGAAGTGAAAACACCAAAAATAAACAACGATTGCGATTGACACCTATAAACTGTTAGATGCCCATAATATCACTTTAACGAAGCCATAACTTAAAGTCCTCGGAATGTTTTAAATATTATATGGCACAATACATAATCAGCACTGTATGATGTTTATGGCGGATTATCCGGCCACTATGTTTATGGTTAAGGTCCTTGATAAAATTATTCCTTCATATCGGAAATTGAGTTGCACCAATTTAAGCGTGCAATTCTCAGATCGCCTTCACCATAGCCATTATTCTATATTTGTTTTTTTTTATATTAAACATTTGATGGCAAAGTGTTCTACATTTTGCATCAGAACATTCAGTTTGCGTCGAATACAGTGAACGTACTGAAAATAGCTGCGTTGATAATCTGACTGCGTATGGTCATACCCACATGTGTATTAAAACCGAACGCTACAAGATGTAACAGTATGTCCATAAAGGAGGGTATATGATATAGCATGTATTATCAATAAATATTGACAATTTTTGTAGTAAAGTTGTCCACTAAATGAATTCTTGAGTTTGCTTTTCAAAATACGCAGTTCTGCACAACGAAAAATATTACTTATGGTTTAACATTTGACCAAAATTGGAACTGAACCAATAAAAACATCACAACATTAAAATAAGCTAAAATAGTAAAATCAATCCTTTTAGTACTAAAACTCATTCCATTCTGATGACTAGATTGCTCATGTAAAAATGTTTTGTATAGGGCTAGTAAAACAATAATTTATTTAATTATGTCCCCTTAAACTTGATATGATTGTCGATTGGATGCAGAGGACGACGAATATCGATTTTGACGCTATAAGTATAAGATTAGGTTTACAATAAAATCGATTCCTTGTGATCTTTTGAGAACGATAATGAAATTTGGCATTATGGGCTGTGAAGAGGACAATACAACGTCTATTGATTTCATTGAAGAACGTCATGGCCACAGGCTCTTTTATTTTGAAATGGGTTTCAGAACGATATCAAGAGAATGATTTCAGCTACGATTATCTCTACGGGTATCGCTTTTATTTGCACAATAATTTGTAAGGATATTATATCAAAGGTGAATGTAACTGGGGCTTTTAACAAAAAATATGTTACGCATAGAGAACGTGTTTATACGTCCATGTTAATATGCTGCTTATTCGATAAGAAATGAAAGCATTTGTCAATGCTTGAGTTGAACAGGGCAAATATCTTCTTATAATTATGTATGTTTCGTCTTTGCTGCTGGTCGGGGGCATACGTGTTTTTTTTTTCAATATCTTGTTAATGAAAATCAAGCGTTGTACTCCGACATTATTCTTATCTTAGTTGCAGCAGACATCTTATACTGTTACGCATACGAATATACAATTGTTTTTGCAGAGGCTCATCAAGTGGCTTAAATGTAAGACGGACTCAAAACTGATGAACAATTGTAAGAGAACATAATATTGTATACATAGACGTGTCATTAATCTCTTGAATTATGTCATGATGAGAGGATAGAAACCACTTGCAAAAAATCGTACATAACCACAAAGAAAGAACATCCGTGCAGAAAAATGTAAACATCAAGTCATTTATGAAACCAACATTGTTTACATATGCTGTAACCCTAAGTTACGATTTTTATTGGTCTTCTGGAACAATTGGAGTTTGAACACCAATGCATGTTTCATAAAGGTATTGTTAGCGAATAATGTGTAAAAAACATAATATTTTACTAAGAAATATCTTATTAATATTACATATTACCGTAATACCGTAATGTTTTCCTTTATAACTGTTTATCATTGAAACACTTCTTGAGTATTCCAACAAATAAACTATATTTCGAGCGATTGTAAATAAAGGTACTTATTTGAAAGACATGCCGTCGTTTTTTATATTTTAAGTGTAATGTCAAATGTGTACAGATAATAGCTACATACAGTTTACGGATCACAGCACATGATTCCTCGCTCATGATTACTGGTCAGCCACACAAATGAAAAGTTGTATATTCAGTGTATATAAAACGATGGTACGCAGTGTCAAAATGCTAAGAGTGTACTTCACTCATACTGTTCAATCGACGATGCAAACAACCACATTAAATTAAATCGGTTTACAAATTCAGATTGCGAAAGATTGAAATATATAAACGACCATACTTAAATTTTATCCTATCGCTCATACGACCTTCAATGTTATATATAAAACACAATATTAAAAATAAAAGAATGTAAAGGATGGAAAACTCGACACTCCAATAATGCGTATATGTATGCTGTTTATGCATTAAAGGTGAATGATAGGTTAAATTGCTTTTACAAAACCTTATTATGTATACGCGCATTTATTGTGAACCTTATATGTATTAAAGCGTTATTAATTTCTGACTATTCTCTTCCATAACTGTTGCAGATGGTAGGCAAATGGGTTTTTGCCCAAATATCACATTTTCAGATTTCAATACATTTCCTTTTCGCTTTCTTTAAAACATGTAATGCTTAAAAACATAAGGCGTTTATCATTTTTGTTTTCCGAAATATTGACAAAACCGCAATATCACTGCACAGTACAAAATGATATTTTAAAAATATATGTACACAAACACTCACTGGTAAACGAAAACACACACAATTAAAGTCATAGTGTTATATAATTTTCGAAGACCCATTTTCACCAACCGATTGTAAGACAAGTGTCCACGAATAAAGGAATTTTTTTACTGTAATGTTCTATAAGTATTGTAAAGTTATGTCTCGTTTTGCTGTTAACATATAAAATAACACTTTTTTATTAAGAACAGTTTGTTTATGACGTAAGCTCCACTTTAATCATGTTTTAATCAAACTCTCAAGTAATGCTATGTTGTATCAAGTGTAACGTGTCTACCGTTCCTTCGGGATATATATATATAATGGCTTTTCCTCGGGCTTTCCTTAGCCGTGTGATTTGATAAACAAATAATATAATTTGCCTCTATACAAGCCGGTTCCGTATGCGCTGTGCGACTTGGATTGCTTTGATCACTTGGGTCACCTAGGGTGTCTTGGGTTGACTTGCGTCGACTTGGGTCGACTCGGGTTAACTTGGGTTGACTCGGGTTGACTTGGGTCGACTCGGGGTGTATTGGGTTGACTTGAGTCGACTTGGGTTGACTTGGGATGTCTTGGGTTGACTTGAGTCGACTTGGGTTGACTTGGGTCGACTTGGGTCGACTTGCACTTATACCAAAGAGTCTGCAGTGTCTCCCCTCTGCGTTACGCAAGGAAGACAATCAATGTCTCCCCTCTGCGTTATGCAAGGAAGACAATCGATCAGTGCTGTACAAGCGACAATCAGTAGCTTGACAGACTCAGGCTGACCTACGAGACCAGACTCGTGCATCGTCTTATATCACCAATGAAAACCTGTGACCCGGACAAAGGTATGAGTCTCTATTGAAGCTACCCGGCAAGCTATGGTGTAGTGCGCAAAGTTGCTTTGGTCACTTCTACTCAAAAGGCATCCAAAGTCCCAGATAATTTCAATGGTATAAGGTCTCTAATTAATGCCACGTATTTAACGTTGTGAACTGTTCGACGATCGAACACAGACTGCTCGCTCCCCATAAGAGCAGCGCTTTATATACTGATATATATATATACCACGTGACCCGCTTGCTTAAGACATCACCCTGCTATTTCATGTAAACATAACCCTACCGTTTCAAACAGTAATTGTATAATACTGTTGCTATATTATGAAATACATATTTTGCATCTTAATAACCGACTTGTATTATTAAATCATCAAATTATGTACATAAAAATACAATGATCAATCCAAAATACACACGCTATTTGCGTGGAACTTACCGAATAGTCGAATGCTTGCCCGCGGGAAATGTACTTTCGTTTTTGGTGTAAATAATAGGATAGAACTCAAAGAATAATGAACCTAAAGGTAAAAGTACCGGCAAAAATCGTCACAAAAGTCCATTCTTTATTCTCAAGTCTAAGAATCGGCTGGTGAAAACAGGCACATATGTGCATTTTATCCATACTTTTACAGAGATAAACACATGTAATTTTGTCATCTTATTACATTTTCAATATGGTTTCCATAACGACAGAATTTAAACATGTATTTGTTTAAATTTTACACAGATGTTTGTGACTATACGATTATTAAGGAGCAATATCAGAGATTATCACGAGTAAACATTGCTTAAATTGTTATAAAATATTGTGTGGACTGTATTAGTGCAGATATAAAGAAAACGTGCTTTATTTTTTCAATTCACTTCTCAACATATACGTGCCATATTGTAAATAATATATCAACTGCAAAATTAAGTTGAACATGGTTCACATTTGTAAGTATGAAATGCCCTTACTCTTTTTGAATTTAACACGGAAGTTGTACTATTTATATGTAATTGAACCTTAAAATGCAACTCAAATCTAATTGATTGTCATAAATTAAAGTAAATATTGACATTTGAAAAAATATTACCGAATTATAATAGCAACATATTGTCCCAAAGTACAAACAATGTGAATCGTTGTTTATACTAATAAACAAAATTGTTTCTCTCAATGGTGATAAACCTTTAATCACCGTGTATGTTAATTAATTAATATTACGGGCATAATCCCGCCACGACAGCTCATAAATATAGAATTTTAAAATAACTAAAGCATATGCAACTAAAAAAATTTCATCACGCGTCACCTATTTTCGCGATGCTATCAAAGAACTTTAAAGAATCATAAACAATTTGCCATATGCTGTGTTACATGTAACTACATACCCCAAGAAATAATATACAAGTTGCATAACTATTGTGTGGCATGCGCACTAAATATTCTCTTAATATATGTGTTTCTACGCTGAAAGTTTTTGCTTCATGTTGTTATGCTGCCTGTTTCTCTTTCCCGGCCTTCAGTTAGCATATATATCGTATGCACATTGAAGGCCGACACACAGAAACAGGAAGCAAACAGATCCACGACATGTTGTTATAACATTTCCAAACACAATCAACGAAAAAATAACAAGTCTAACTTGGATTGCAACATCCGGATGCAGCTAATCGAATATGACAAGTAGTATCGAATGTATCCGCTCCAATCAATTCAATATCTTATTGTTAGTGGTAACCTTTAAAATCAAGTTTCAATTGTTTAAACAGTTGTATTTGTTCAAAACATGCACGGCCGTGTTTCTTTCGTCAAAAACTAAGCATGGCTGTGTGACGTTCACTGCTTTCTTCATATAATGACGAATCAGTTAAATAAATCAAAAAGAAGTGACAAGTAAAACTGACTTTCTGTCTTTTGTTTTTGTTGTTGAAATGACACATAAATATGGAATAAACTCGATTGGTAAGTAAATATATGACTCAATTATTGCATTTGAATGCAAGAAATATCAATATATAATTTCTTTAGAAACTTATTTAAATTTTATAAAACAGAAACTGTGCTCGTAACAAAGCTTTTTTCGCCGGTTTAAATTTAAAGTTTAGTGTTATTCATTTAAGATAATTAAAGAAAAATATTATCCTTTCATGAACAGTTTTGGATTTATTTCTTTATCATATTCTTCATGATTATTAACAAATCCTCTCTCTTTTGGTACAATAAGATAGGTTATGATTATAAACAATATTTCAACTCGTACTCGATCATTTTCTTACCAAACTGGGATTGTTAAATATATTTCAGCTATTACTTGATCATTTTTACCAAACTGATCAAAATCAAACTGTGCTCCAATAAACAGTGGATATTCACTAATAAATATGAATAGTTTATTGTTTGTTTCTTGTTTAATATCTAGAAGTTTTTCTGTCAAGCACTGGGCACCACACACTCCATCCATTATTCTGACTGCATTTTAGATACTCAACAACGACGCCATCCTGGATCTATCAAATTTGCAAGGAACTGAAATTAAACAATAATGCCATTGTACAGTTCAATTTTTCTTTTGAATTATTGTGATGGAACATTAGTAGACTGTTAAGGAAATGCAGTTATGAAGAGTCTGTTTCTGTATGTCATCAAAATGCAAATATCACATGTGCGTACACAGTGAAAGAGTAGTAAAATTAACAACTAGAAGATAGCAAACATGTTTAATATGTGTTAATACTGATAGTAAAAATGCATTTATATTTTTTTTAAAGTGTAGTAGTTTATAGATAGCATGACACAAGCAAGAAAGCACACTGAGTTTTTTTAACAATTGTATTGTGAAGATTTCGAGTGCGACATTGAACTTGAAACGATATATACTAGCTTTTTTACTATAGATTTTTTTTTCTATTGTGTAATTGAATATGTTTTTGAGTCAAATGATACATTTGTTTAATGCAGTGGTATACTTGTGAATATTTAAATAAAAAAATGCCAGTTGTACTATTTACATATACTTTTTAATTCAAGAATAAATCATATCTTGACACATCATGCTGTGTGTATGTTTTTGTTAAAGTTAAAGCAGTTTATGCCATAAAAAATACTTAACCGTTCAGCTAGCTTTAAATTCCTTATGCTTCAGAAAATACCACTTTCAACAAAAATGCCAACATTTCGGGAATCATTGTTTTATATAAAATAAAAAAGTGAAAGATAATGCATTGGCTTTATTTGAATACAATTTGTTTTTTATTCAGGTTTTTTATTGAGACCTGGGGACAAAATAATGAAGTACAGCATCCGACAATTTAAACAAATCCTTTTCGGCATAGCTGTCTATCAAACTTTTCAACTCAGTTGACCTTTTTCAACAGATAATGAAATACTTGGACAATTACCCGCCAATAGACCCGAATAGACCCGAATGAATAAATCGGAATATTTCGCTGGATGAGTTGAGAGACATCTCCCAGAACATCGGCCACATCATTACGTCCTTTTGTTTATTATATAGTATGTTACACTGTTCAGTGTATCAGGACTTTTCTCTGAATGTTTATTTGACACACAGATTTTTTCCCAGTTACAATGACGCATTGAATTACATCTCGAAGAATGTCAGGGTCAGTACGCTGTCAGTAAATCATCATGATGAATACAGAATGAACTATCGTTATACGCCTTATGATTATATCACAGTATTGCTTTCAAGATATAAATAATACGATATATAGATTAAGAAATTTATGAAACCCTCGTTACGCGCCTTATGATTATAACACCATATTTTTTAAAGGTATAAAATAACACGAACTTTAGAAAAAGAAGGAATGAAACTTTCGTTAAGCGCCTTATGATGATAGCACAATATTGCTTTCAAGATATAAACTAACACGAATTATAGAGAAAGAAAGGAATGAAAACCTATCGATTGCCACTTATTTGCATCGTGATAAAAATCTACCAAAATAATAAAAGTGTCATGATAAGGGAAAAATCGTTCAATTATCTAACCGGACATGTGTTACGTTCATTCCCAATCTCACGAGTGCGTGACAAATATTTTGTTTATTTGATAAATGGACTATGGGACGGCATATATAAATTATACAATAAAAATATGTATGTGCGAACATTGCGAGATGAACCATACTACATCTTATAAATCTAAGAAGGAGATTTTACTATCATATTATAAAATAGAAGCATGACCTTTCGACACATCACAGTATGCAATCATCAATTTAGATGGTTGCGGTTTGTTGACTTAACAGTTATTTTCTCAATTTCCTTTTCGTATCGATAACACGGCAGGAATGTTTATTTAATGCTACCTCACGCTGTACACACTTGAAAAAAATACTGATAATATTTGTATCACATTATGAGGAATATGTCTTCGTGCGCGAATACACATCTGGTATAGGTTATAAATAATTAAAGGCGTTCATTACAGAAGCTCACGATATAGTAAGATCATTATTGCACTTTTTTATATTGTACTGGTATTTTTTGGTGATCTCCATTTAAATAACATAAACATGTTTATCATTATATAATATACGACACCAAAGCAAAGACAATACAATATACTAGAAAAACAAGAAAGGTATTCTAAGGGCTATCGTGTTCAATGTGGTGTTTTTGCCTTTTCAATAGTACATGATCGGTCGGTAAGGTCGCTCGAAAAGATAACTCGGACGCTATATAATATACTTAACATGTCAGTTAGAACTGCAAATAGTGCATGATGAATAACCTACCCAGATGATCGTCAGAGCCATGTGGATACAATTTCGACGTATTACGTTTTTTGTACCTAGTATATTTGAGTTTATTGAACATCTTTTATTAGGCAACATCTACCGTATCAGTTTATAAAAAGAGCGCATATAAACAATTCGCAATAAAATGAAACTGCAATTAACATGAATACGGGCGTGTACAGTATGCAAATGAATATGATTTTCCCATAAATTGCGCATACTTTCTGATCGACATTGAATACTATATTATATTCATTACATACTACATGCATGAGTACACAGTTTCTGTACAGTTTTTTTGTATAACGTATTAACCTTTTTGTTATTTAAATGCTTGTAAATAAGTATGTCAATTTCAAATTCCAAAACTGTTCACCATATTTTATTGAATATTGCAATGCCTAAAGAAACGAAGGAAAGTGATTGATTTCTGTAATGGTTATTACGAAAGTAAACAATTTAGCGAAAACACTATTTTTTTCAAGGCAAGAGAAACTTTTAAAAGAGCCAATATAAAAATGACTTTGTCATGTGTTAATTTGTTCAATACTAGCATATTAGGTGATGGGTGACGTTTAAACAGCAAACAAAAAAAACATTTAAAACAAATACAACCGAATAGCTCGAAACATGTTTTACTCGATCTAGGCAAGAAATATGCAAATGCTAACGAACGTATAGACAACAGAAAACACGGCAGCGCTCAGTAGCACGTTTGAAGTGCACCACGAGTCTTTACATACACATGCAGATTAAATAAAAAACATTTCACAATTGTATGTGACCCAATAACTGCAAAGTGCAAATTAACCAAAACCAATTTATTCCAAACTAATAACTAGTCAAATTATACAAATACAATCATAAACAATATTACAGAGTCAGAATGGAATTCTCGACTTTTAACTAAATTATTAGACCCATCAAAAGGTGTGATTGATGATAACGATTTATTGTTTGGTGGCGAAACACCAATTATTTAGGTTGATGCATATGATTGTAGCCCACCTACGCAAAACGTGCTACGTGTGAGCTGTTGTGGTCACGCTATATCCGACGTCCTTCGTGATCCATCATGCGCCGAGCGTCGTCAACGTGTAGCGTGTTTCCACTACAGAGGCCCCATTTGTTATCCAATATTGATGCAACTTTTTCAAAATGCGTTTAATAAAAACATTTAGGCCGAGTTCGAATCTGGTACATATGCGTCCATAAACTAGTTAACTTGGTAAACTCTTAAATTGCTACCACTCTAAATGACGCTAAACGAATCAATCTCGATGAAACTTGGTCAAAACGGTTTATCTTCACAATAGCCAAGCCTACTTTGAATCTAGAATGTGTACATATACACACAAGAATACCAGGTCAATTCTTAGTTACACGTTGTTCCCACTCTAGAGGCAACATGATGATTTAGTATGGATACAACATTTCCAGAATGTTAACCTTGACAATTTGTTGGCCGAGTTTGATTCTGGGTCATGTCTGTCCAAAAACTGGGTCATCAGGTCATATCTTAGACACATTTTGTTAATACTTTAGAGTCAAGCTTTATGAAACTTAATCAACATGCTTATCCTAAAAAATATCTAAGGCAAGTTTAAATCTGGGTCACGTGTGTCTAAAAAATATGTTACAACATTAAGTGTTTGAAAACACTATTACATTTGTGTTTCGTTCTTTATAGATGACGATCTTCCGTATTTGAGCTACATTATTTTCACCTGTTTGCAACTGCGCTACGGCACAATTCGAATAAAGCCTCATTTCTTTACAGATGACATAACATTGTTAGATACTCTGGTTGGATTACACCACAATATATTGTATGTCAACCTTATATGTAATATGGTTAAACACCGGTGTCGCAGTTTGTTTTAAGAATGGTAATAGATATAATTGATATTCAGTACAAACTTAAAATACTAAAACGGTGCAAAGGCATTGATTGAACATATTAAAAATGCCTAAATGATATATATCATAGCACGTGCAACAATTTAATATAACACGGCGCAAAGCGGCGTATAAAAACTGGGTCTCCTCACTAAGAAAATGTGAACATGTAAATGTTTGTGGCTATATATACGAACGAACCAATCTCTTTAAAATGCAACATAATTTATTTACAATATCAGGAAGCTAATAAACTTATTTTTGGTTTACATATATTGCTGCAAACGTTATTTTTATCTTCTTCAAAATTGGGTGCATACTGCATGTATGTATTGAACAAAAAGTTATATACCGTTTCACAAAATTTAACCTTTGACTTTAAAATGACCATGATCTTTGATAAATGG
Organism: Dreissena polymorpha; assembly: GCF_020536995.1. NCBI lineage: Eukaryota > Metazoa > Mollusca > Bivalvia > Myida > Dreissenidae > Dreissena > Dreissena polymorpha. Next base: position 121,657,681 of record NC_068357.1, read on the forward strand.
ATCAGACTCTCTGGCTCATCACGTTTGACAAGGTATTTAAAAATCCTTTCATTCTGAACAACGTTATGTTTCAGATAATCATTACCCTCCGTAAGGTAACCCGACTGCTCGCCTACTCGGGTGTTCCCTTAATACGACGGGCTATTTTTCACACGGATATATACAAATGTTGTTTTCTTGAATGACGCCTATTTTTAATGTGTGTTATGATAACTCAATAGTTAATAATCATATTGTCCCTGATCATGTTGACTATCACTTAGCATTAGGTGCATGTTCCCTTTGACACGTTTTGTAGTTTGAGACAGTCATGCTATTTCACGTGTGCTGCTGTTGTTTTAGTTATAATAATATGTTCAAAAGGCATGTTGTTACATAATGTTAATATAATATGCTTCGCTTGATTTTCTCTGGTAGAATATTGAATGGATATGTAAATAATGTTATATACATATTCTTTACTCTAAACTGTTGATTATTATTAAGCATCATTTCATAATACATTAAACTCTGTTTTGTAGTTTGACACAATTAAGCATTTTTATTATTTTTTTTTTTTAAATAAAAGTGTTCCTCTTTTCATTGCTGAATAGTATAAGGGCACTTTCTCTTAACAATTTGAATGTAATAAATTTCCTCCGATAAACAATCTCATACAACAGTCTTCTATTGAATGTTAAATGTGTTTATATATATATGTTTTTTTATCAATGCGAATCTTGGGTAGAACTCTTACTTCAGTGATGTTTTACTGGTGTTTTTTCGTTATTTCTTTTACTCTCTGAGTGTTTAAAAATTCGTTCATTTTAACACAAACTGAATACCACAAATAACAGTGTTTATGAAAAGTTAAGTTTCTAATCATCTAAGTATGACATTTTGCATTTTTGTGCGTTTAAAGATTTTTTATGCTTTTATAATTTAAAGGAAATGTTACGCCGTATCATAAATACATGTTTAGATTTAAATCGTTGAGAACATTATGGTATTACTGTTAGAAATGGCGTTCTTGCGACTTGCATTGCGATTTGTTATGTTTTCATAACAATTTACTTTATACTTGAATTGCTCATTTTAATTATCGTTGTCGTATTTTAACATTATATAGTTCATAACCACCTTGTACAATAATGTTATTCTAATAATAATGTGATAGTTGTTTCATTGATTTAAAGGTGTAATTTCACATTAAATGATCTTCCCAACCAAAACAAAGATAAAATTCGTGAAGTCCATGTTGCATATATACATAAATGACATAACATATTTCTAACCCCACGACGTCATTACAATTCTTATAATTTATAGCACTCATATATTTTTCGCAAACCAATTTAAACATTCCTATTTTTTTCCAGGTCAACAATGGAAAAAAGACGAACGTTTAAAATAAAATCCAACCTTTCTTAGGTTTATGAAAAGTGATACATAGTCGTAAACGTCGTTCATACACTCGATAGAAGGCTAATCTACAGACTTTTAAAGCAAAGCTCTTTCAGAAGTTGAATTTCGTTTTTATCCGCTAGCGCAGAGATGACAATATTAGATACTGATAGCATTTACGTGATTAGTACATTGTTTTAGTTAACACCTGTTTTTCTAACATGGTGAACTATTAAATTTGTTACCGTCGTGGTCGTTTTAAACTACAGCTCATAATATTTAAAGATAAGAGCCCGTGATTAATTTCGAGATTTAGGTCGATATTTTATCGCAGTTCAAATATTTCAAATCGGTCTGCCTATAACTTTTTTATCAATACTCCGTTGAAGATAAAACCGCAATTTAGAAATAGTTTATTATAAAACATGCTTTTGTTTTGGTAACGCACTTGACAGCTAAGAGAGATCCTTTATAACAGCTTACGAGACAGTGCTACCAACAGTCTGTGCATCTTCAAGATCGACGACGCGTTAAAAAGGACTCTGATTTCGAACTACCTGAACATGGTATGTTCATTATATATTGTTAGTTTATTATATTATCTTAGCATTTTTGTATACATGTGTATAGTAAGATATTCTATTATATTTGCTAAATAAAAATTTGTGTTTCTCGTATAAAGAAGGCTGTATGTTAACATTTTAAAGTTCAACGTGTGATCAAATGATTATTTTACTTATTCCGTATTTGTTAAATCTCAGCACAGTAATTATGTGGAGCAAAAAAGAAAACAATAACAATCCTACAGTTATTGATGTTATATTATTGTATTCATGTTTTACGCTAAATATTCAAAACTCACAACGAAAAACTGACTGAATAATGCTATGATTTTCCTGGCATGGAGGTCGAAGTCATAGTATTAAAAAGTAATTTTAGTTGAAAGGACTAGATGTTTAACGCAAATAAGTCCATTTAGTTTAGAGACACAAATAATCATATGCGCATGTGTTGTTTATGATAACTTATCGATATTTGTTTTTTTAGCCATCTATGTACCGCAGTTAAAACTTTAAATAAGTACAAACTGATCCAAACATTTCGAATTTATTAATGCATCTTTTTCGTTTTTGCAGGCTTTTAAACTGTTTGAATTCGCGTTTTTTTCTCATTTCAATTTGAAAAAAATTGATACTACAAATTCAAATGTTAACAAATATATTAACTTAATCATGATGAGATTTGAACCCTAATTATTTTAAAAGCATTTATCGCCAACACCATTTTTTTTAATGAAGAGAATTGCGGTTGTATAAGAATAATAATAATAATGTGATAATTATAATAATAACAATGATAATAATAATAATAATAATCAAAATAAAATATAATAATAATAATATAAATAATAATAATAAATAATAAATAAATAATAATAATAATAATAACAACAACAACAACAATAATAAGAATAATACAAATAATAATTATAATAAAATACTACTACTACTAATAATAATAAAAATACTACTAATAATAATTATAATAATAATACTCATAATAATTTTAATTAAAATACTACTACTAATAATAATTATAATTATAATAATTATAATTAATAATCATAATTATAGTAATACTAATAATGATAATAATAATAATAATTATTATAATAATATGATGATGATGATGATGATAATAATCATAACAGTTACAATAATGTTAATACCAATAATATCCTGAAACACGGTAGACTTGCGTTACCTAAGAAAAATGAATTTGCCCAGCGCACACAACGCCGTTTATAGCGGTTCCTCCTCAGAAGGACAAAACATAGGAAATGTATAGCAGTGAAAGTGCAAATGACACTGACCTAAAATTTGCTTTATTAAATATTCAAGGTTTGATAATATCAAATAATAATAAACTTGATTCACCTGAAATAGCATCGGTTTTTAAATTAAATGATATTATCTGTTTTACAGAAACATGGAGTCGTGAAGATTTCTGCTATGACTTTGAACATTTTATGTGTTTAAACTTAAATAGAAAGCTGTCTGATAGTGCAAAGCGTAGTTCAGGGGGTTTATGGATTTCTCTAAGAAACGCGTTAGTTACTGACGATATCGCACATAGGCTCGCACTTACGGATTAGAATCATAAGAGTCTAACAAATCGAACCAATGCTTTATTTGTATGTCTGTGTTACATAGTACCGTCCGACTCTAGCAGAAATAATTTGGGTGATACAAGACAATATACTTAAAATTAAAGATAAGTATGGCGAGGATATTGTTCTTTTATGCTATTAGGAGATTTAAACTCAAGAGTTGGTAACATGAAGGATTATGTCGAAAACGATACTTTGAATCTACAAAATCATAACATTTTACCAGAAGATTATATTGTTGATAAAGTTATACATAGACATTCCCAAGATGCATCCGTTAATCAAAATGGACGTCTGTTAATAGATTGTTTTATTCAAACTGGTTTAAGAATTGCAAATGGTCGAGTAGGCGAAGATAAAAAATAAGGCGCGTTTACTTTTATCGGCATTAACGGCTTAGCGTAGTGGATTATTGCATCGTTGAAGAACAACTTTTGTCCGATTGTACTTATTTCAAAGTTGATGGTCCAAATATTTTGTCTAACCATTGTTTAATATAATTCGCTATTATACGAAATGTACGGGATAGTAATTGTTATTTTAAATTGATTGTTGCAGTAAGCGAGGAAAACGAATATAGAAATAAAACGTATACTTTCAAATGAGACGGGGAAAAGAAAAAGTTATTTGCTCAGGTATTGAACAGCTCCGAAAATACATTGCTTTTAAACGAAATTGCTGTCAATTTAGAAAATGCAGGAACATGTGTTGGTAAGCAGAATTGGTGATTATAGTAGAGCATTATTTTATAATAGTATCTTTCAATTTGAGTATCAGTTATATCTTTCGTGTGTTAATATCGAAAAATTGCCCTGAGTAAGCAGAGGTTGTCCTCCCATAGACTTAATATAGAAACTGGTAGATGGAACAATACGGAGCGAGCTAGTAGAACTTGTCCCAAATGTAACGTCTTAGAAGACAAATATCAATTACTGTTTGAATGTAGAATTTACTGTGAACTTAGGCGTAGATATATTTCATTATACAATAATCGCCACCCAAGCATATTTAAAACTATTGATTTAATGGCATCCAAAAATGTTAAAGTAATAACAAATCTGGCTGTTTTTGTTTTATAGAGCTTTCAAAATGAGTAGGAATTTTAATGATTAAACATGATCAAAGGCGGCTGTTTTAGGTGATTATATTGCACATTATACTATTATTGCTAAGTGTTTAAAAATATTGATTTAATATGCAACGTGTATGTTACATTTTGACGACATTGACTATGTTTTATATGTGTGTGATTAATTAATAAGTTGCTTGTGTTTTTAAAGATTGCATAAGACAAGAGCATCTTATAGTCGATTCGACCGACTTAGATATTATCGAGTTCAAAAGTAGTCACTAATCCATATGCGTTAAATTATTTAAATTTATTTTATTGTTTACATAGTAATTAAGACCGTCGTTGTATTAAATAATATGCATTGCGTAATTAACGGTTTGAAGACATTGACTATGTTTATACGAATACGTTTATAATAATGCTCATGGGTCTTTTTGACCTAAAGCATTGTATATATGTGTTATATCAGATTTGAATAAAACGTTATTCGTCTTTTTCTATATCAGATAAATGATTTTGAAGACAAACATGTTTGCCTAAATTTATAGGATAATTGCCTTTTATATGACGAAAATTGCTACGATATATATTGGTATAGTGTAACCTAAACATTATGTGCTTCGTCATCGTATGTTGTTGAATAAATGATACTACATGAAACATGGTGTCAGAAGTCAAACCAGGCAACATTTTCACTAAATGCAGAATGAATTAAGCGTTGTCAATTTCAGGAATACATCGGATAGGCAAATGAATATGTGGATTACATGAACGCTAAACAAATCCTGGGTCTATCGCGTTTTAATACCTAAAACGAGCGTTTTTGTGATTTGTGTTCGTCAACCACTTGTTTACCCGCGGAAATTAACAGCTGACTACGATGGCGTAAGGTAAACTTCCAGTGCCTTTTTCAATGGAAGTGAAGGAAAATTTAAGGGAGAACTGGCATTTCTTCCAATCTCAATGGGACAATTATGAAATAGCAACAGGTCTGGATAAAAAAATAGGACAATATTCGCGCTGCTACCCTGTTGAGTGTTATGGCCAGAGACTGCTATCGATTTTTTCAACACTTAGATATTCCTGACGGCGATCGAAAGAAGGAGAGTGCAATACTCAAAGCACTAAAGGAACATTTTATTTTCAAAACAAACGTAATTTATGAACGATACGTGTTCAATACAACTGATCAGTTGCTAAACGAAAGCGTAGACGATTACATTACAACACTGAGGGGTCTCTCTAACTCGTGTGAATTTGGAACATTACAAGGCCAATTGATTCGTGATAGACTAGTTTTAGGCACAAAGGACAGTGGAGCAAGATCACCTATGCTCCGTGACACTGGAAAAAGCAGTTGATATGCGTCGAGCGAGTGAAATAGCAGATTGTCAAATGAAGAAACTTGCTGCTTCAGAGGAAGTTAACTATGAGGCAAAACACAATTTCAAACATGAAAAAAAGAAGCGTACTCCAGAAATTGAAGAATCAAGTAAATATCGGTACTGTGGTGGAACACACGCGAAGCGCGAATGTCCAGCGTATGGAAAGGTATGCTCAAAATGCAAGAAAAAGAACCATTTTGCAAAAGTATGTCTTCAAAGCTCGAGGCCAAAGGTTAACATGGTGGAAGAAACTGACAGTAGTGATGAGTCAATCTATACACTGAATGCCCTAACAGATGAACAGTGGATTGTTAATGTAACCATGTCAATGCTGAATACTCCCAAAAGTAACAGGACAATCAAATGTCAAATAGACACTGGTGCATCATGCAACGTTATTTCAACCAGTGTGCTATCACGAATAGCAAAACCGAACGAACCAAAAATTGTGCCAACAAAAACAAAACTGAAATTGTATGACGGTGGTACAATATTACCAGTCGGAAAATGCGCAATTAACTGATATGTAGGCCAAGCAACAGAAACACTGGAATTTCATGTTGTGGAGATCTATGACAAAGATACTTCAACATTATTGTCAGCGGCAGCAAGCGTTGGTTGGGTATCATCACTGTAAATGTGGTAAACAATGTTATACAAACACCTGCGACAATTTTTTACCAAGGAATTCATTATTCAAGAATACAGTGATGTGTTTGATGGCCTGGGATGCCTCCCAGGGACATACCACATTGAAATAGATGCAACTATAAAACCAGTTCAGCATCAGCCCAGACGGGTACCAGTTGCCCAGAAAGCTGAAGTTAAAGCAGAAATCAAACGACTAGTGAAAAAAGGAGTCATCACAAAAATTGTGGAACCAACCGACTGGATTAGTAGTATGGTGGTTGTAAGGAAACCAAAAAAGCTCAGAGTGTGTTCGGATCCTAAAGATCTAAACAAAGCCATAAAGCGATCCAAGTACATGATTGATTGACAATTGATGACTTTCTTCCAAAAGTGTCAAAAGCAAAAGTATTTACAGTTCTCAATGCTAACGACGGATTTTGGCAAGTAAAACTTGACGAAAAAAGTAGCTACCTTACAACATTCTGGACTCCATTTGGTCGATATAGGTGGTTACGCCTCCCGTTTGGAATTTCATCTGCACCAGAAGAATTTCAGCGCAGACAACATGATGCTTTAGAAGGGCCCCAAGGCACAGAAGTTATCGTGGACGATATTATGGTATATGGTCAAGGTGAAACCATGGAAGAAGCAATAAAAGATAATGATGAGAAACTTATAAGTGTTCTAGAGCGAGCCAGAGCGGTGGGCTTAAAACTAAACAAGGACAAACTGAAGCTTCGACAAACTGAAGTTAGTTACATGGGTCAGATACTCACCTCCAGCGGTGTACGTCCAGATCCAAAAAAAAGATACAAGCAATATTAGACATGCCAAAGCCAACTGATGTAAAAGTGGTTTAGCGCTTTATTGAATTAGTGACTTATCTTTCGAAATTCTTACCACATTTATCAGAAGCATGTGAACCGTTGCGTAGACTGACAAAAAAAGACCAAATTTGGTATTGGCAATCACAACAAGAAGAAGCCTTCGCCACTATAAAGCGACTAGTTACTGAGCAACCAGTGCTGAAATACTATGATTTGAAAGAGGAGGTAACTCTACAATGTGATGCGAGTGAAAACGGGCTTGGAGCAACATTGCTCCAGAATGGGCAACCAGTTGCAGTTGCCTCGAGAGCATTAAGCACTGCAGAGAAATATTACGCACAGATCCAGAAAGAGTGCTTAGCAATAGTATTCGCTTGCGAACGGTTTGAACTTTATATATATGGTCATTCTAAAGTCACTGTTCATACAGATCACAAACCTCTAGAAACAATCTATGGAAAACCACTGTTAAATGCGCCAAAGAATTTACAACGGATGCTCTTAAGACTGCAGAAATACACAAAAGGTACCGAGATGTACACAGCAGATACGTTATCCAGAGCTTTTGGTCAAACAATTTTGAAAGACAATGATGACACTATTGAAGTTTTCAGCATACAACAAAAGAAACTGGAACCAGATTTATCAGCAATTAACTTTGCAGAAACAGTTAATGTGACTGAACAGCGCTTTAAACAAATTCAGGTACATTCTTACCAAGATGAAGTACTACAAACACTCAAGTCTGTTATTCTGGCAGGACGGCCAGATTCGAAAGCGGAGGTACCTGTCATAATTCGTGAATACTGGACGATTCGGGACGAATTAGCAATCCAAGACGGGATAGTCTACAAGGGTTGTAGGTTAATAGTGCGAAAGACACTTCGAAATGCTTACGCGAATACATGCAAGTCACATGGGGATCGAGTCATGCCTAAAAAAATCGCGCGACACGCTCTTCTGGCCAAATATGAACAGTGAAATTGGTGATCATGTTGAAAAATGTAGCGTATATTATGAATACAGCGCAAACCAACATAACGAGACTCTCATGACGCATGAGGTTCCAGACAGGCCCTGGGGCAAGGTTGGCATTGATATTTTCACCTATAAACATACCAACTACTTAGTAACAGTTGACTACTATTCAGATTTCTTGGAATTGGACTTACTGCCAGACACAACCTCAGCTGCGATAATAAATTGTCTGAAGGGTCATTTAAGTAGAAACGGCATTCCAGATACTCTCATATTCATATCGGACAACGGTCCTCAGCTGTGTAGTGTGAAATTTAGTAAGTTCTCACAGCAATGGGAATTCGACGTCACATCCTCACCATACCATAGTCAGTCAAACGGAAAAGCAGAGTCAGCGGTCAAAATTGCGAAGGGGCTGATAAAGAAAGGCCACTAAAAGCAACATGGATATTTGGAAAGCTATCATCGACTGGAGAAACACACCAACAGAAGGAACGGACAGCAGTCCAGTGCAACGTATAATGTCAAGGCGAACTAGGAACACATTGCCAATTGCAGATGAGCTTCAAAAGCCAAAAGTAGTAGAAAATGTTCGACAAAAGAAAATGCTGAAACACCAGCATTCCAAGTTCCAGTACGACAAAGGAGCCAAGGACTTGCCAGAGATGGTAATGGGACAATCTGTCTGTATGGCGCCCCTACCAAATGATCGAGATAAAAAAATGGCGACTCGGAACCTGTGTGGAACAACATTCACCGCGATCCTATGTTGTCGATGTAGATGGGCAGCTATACAGACGCAACCGAAAGTACATCAGGTCTACATCAGAAGCCAATACCTTTCCGGAGTCAATTATCAGTGATACAAGTGTTTTCAATGATCAAAAGGGTGTAGAAAAAGAAGCTCATATAGAGCAAAGTGCAAGTGTCAATTCTAGGGAAATTACAGCCACTAGTGAAAGTGTAAACATGGGTGGCAAACGTTTTCAGTGTAAAGAAAATTCAATTCATGTGGAATCATCGCCCAAAACAGAAACAGTCAGCACACATCCGATGGTTAATTTCGAAAGTTCATCCAAATCAACAAGGACAAGAAACATTAAACCTCCAAAGAAATATGAAGATGTCGTTTAAGTACATGTGTACTAAAAAAAATAAAAACATAGACTAGTTAAGTTAGTTAAATCAAAAGATTGTTATAAATAATTCCAGTTGTTGTTTGTTTCTTTTAAATTGTCTTATCATACACAGAGAGTGTTTGTGTCAATGTGTTTTTTTCAATACAATCAAAATTACTTTGTCGATGAGTGGTAAAGGTAAAATCTCATATGTCTATTGACGTGTATTTTTTATGTTCATATTTTTTTAATGTTATCGATTACCTGGTTGATGTTCTAAGGTTTATTATTTCTTTGCTTTGCAAAAGAAGGGAAGATGTTACGATATATATTGGTTTAGTGTAACCAAAACATTGTGTACTACGTCATCGTATGTCGTTGAATAAATGATACTACATGAAACAAAAATCCTTCAATTTGAGCTGCGGTAGCAACAAAATCAACACCAATGTCCGCAATTGTTGTTTATTTTTTCGTCGAATTGATGCGCGATAAATAGGTTAAACAGCACCAATATTTAAAAAATATAAATGAAAAAAGATCTTACATACCTATCAACGTGACAATAAATAACGTATATAACAATTTAAATATATGGAATTTAAGACGTCAATCAAAATGAATATCACAATTATTTGCAAGCAGAGTCTAATTTAAATTCTCAATATTCACATATTAAAAAATTGTCTTAACAGGAAATGGGTATACAGGGACCTTTTCACAGATTGTGCATGTATTGAAGAGTGTCATTAAACATTTTTAATTGATAAATGTAAATATTGAAATAAACAGGAGCACAATTTAAGAAAGAGAGATCCTCAACTGGGCTCGAACCACTAACCCTTGGAGTAAAAGACCTGCTCTTAAAGCACTAAGCCACCCGTGCTCATATAATGAATGATTTATATTATACCGGATCTAAGCAATCAAATTACTCGAAATTATTAAATCGTTTCACTTTGTTGCGCTTAATAATTTTCAGGTTTTTAAATCATCAAAAGATGCATATGATAGATATTTTCGAGCATTGTTTATGTTCAGAATTACTGTTTTATCGCAAAATACCATAATCTAACGAATATTTAGATAGATAGATAGATTTATTTCGGCAAGGAACGCATACATGGGCATTTACAACATGTACAATATATAAACATATAACATACATGAAAATAAATATACCATGACATACACACCAACACCATGGATAACACAAAAATGAGCAAACCCATATTTCTATTGTGGTCCTTTGTGCTGGTGGCATGACATAGAGTGGACCTTACTTAAATAAATAAATATATTAAATACTATGCAAATATATCTCAGACCATTTTGATACTTTAAATATCACATATATCATTATTAATTATGAGATCCTAAAATACACTATTAACATGTGTCAGAAATAATTTAAATATCCCAGATAGCATTATTTAATACAACATCCTAAAAAACTTAGAATAACAAATGGAGAATGCATAACATTTATGGAAGATATAATCAATTTTGATAAACATTGCTGACTAAAAATGATTCCTTAAGCCGAAAAACAAACAATACACATAGAAAGTTACAGGTTTTCTAATAAAGGATTTTTTTAAAGATGACTTAAAACAGACAATCTATCAATAAGTGTTATACTGGAGGATTTATTGTTTCATAATGAGAATCCCGTGTAACAAAAGGATTTTGACCCGACACCTTTGACCTTGGGAACAGCAAATGCACATTTGTGAGTTGACCTGGTCCTGTATGAATGAATAGATGCCTGTGGAATAAAATGTTCTCACATATTATCAGGGGCCAATCCATTTTTAATCTTAAACACATTGCCAAGAACAATCTGGTCTACACGTTTATTGACTGGTAGCCAGTTGAGAAATCGAAAATGTTCTGGCCCAATGTGTGCCCTTGCATCGAGACCTAGGACAAACCGCAATAATTTATTCTGGGTGGTTTGGAGCTTATTCTGTAACACTTTGGTGATACTATGGTACCATATAGAGCAAGCATAATCAAAATGACATTGGATCAAAGACATGACAAGAAGTTTCTTGGTTTGCTGAGTGAGATATTATTTTTTTCTATAAAGATATTTTTACCTGGAGTTGGCCTTCTGAATGACTGAACGAGCCATGGTATCAAAGGACACATTTTTATCGAATTTAGCCCCTGGGTATTTGACTGAAGATGTAGATTCAATAATGGTACCATTACAAGCAAGAGAAGGGTTTGATCTGATTATATGCCTAGAACCAAATTGAATAGACTGCGTCTTACTTAAATGCAGAGACAACATCTTGTCAACCAACCACTGACTAACCAGATGCAAATCCTCTTTCAATAACCGTTCAATGTCAGTTTTACACTTACCAAACACAAATATGATTTTCTTTCAAGTTCGTCAATTTATGAAAACATGAAAATGTCCCTTTAAAGAAGTGGATAACAATTTATCTTTGAATAACATACTTTCATGTGATAATAACCGACTTGGTGTTAACAAGGCTTTCACTATGTAAATGTATCTGGTATTCCCTTGTCTCGTAAGCATTAGTCGTTATTGATTCTTATGCAATCGTTACTCAAAATTGATATTGTTATTTGAAAAAGCTTGTTCTATGTCAACTGTGTCAATTTATAATGAACTGTTTGAAAATGTTACTAATTGTTTCGAACTTTTTTGTATTAATACATTCATCATATACATGGAACTGTGAATAAACATATAATGAAGTTTGCCTTAAATTTCACAAAGCGCCTAACGATTTGTTGATAATTCTACACCTAAGCCCTTTATACACGTCGCTTACGTTTAGAGTTTCTCTTCGCAATAACTGAACTATGTGTCACGTAAACATCTTTAGCATTGTAGCATTCATTGATTTTGCGTTATTATAATATCGGCTGAACCGTCAGACAATGACAGACCATCGTGTAAGCATTATGCGCGCTTCGCATTAGATAGATAGAAACCACTACATTAAAATGTGTGTTTATAAGTAACGTAAAACACCTTGCAAAATTATAAATATACCACAGACATTTTCGCCATTTCAAGCTGTTTAATGTACTATGTGTGCGAAAGAGGATCTTACCTAAATATGAGTCGATTAACAAAGGGAAATACCGCTGTCTTTACGAAACTGTTCTGCTTTATAAAACTACATTTGTACTCAATGGAAGCCCATTAACATTTATTTTATAAGAAGTGTGAAGAAAAAAGGGCTTATACTGCTATAACATACTGTAAAGCATTTTTGTTTTGAAGAATATACACTTATTACAAACTTATTACATCCCTAACACGTTTCGTTTACAAACAATAATCAAATACACACTGATGTCAATAAATTATTGATTAAGGCGTTAACATATTGATGCAAATATCAATTTGTAATCCGGCATTCTTTGAAAGTGCCATCTTTACAGTAATAAACATAAATTAAAAATATTGATGTCAAATTGTCCACATTAAGATACAAATTATTACATAAGATTGGTTGAAATTGTAAACACATTTGGTTTTGACATATTTCAGTTTCGCTACACGCTGCTTGTTGCCTTAATCCTTTCGATGAATGCATTGGGCTGGACAAATGGAGTCGGTAAGACTTTTTCTCATTTTTGAATCATTTATGCATGTTGCTTTATTTCAAAAAAGTTTACATAGTAAAACATATATTGTTTGATTTATGAAGAGGAGCAATTAGCATTTGATTTTGCAAGCTTTAGTGTTATTGTTGCTAAATACGAGAGTTGAAATCAGAACACATATCCCATTCAAAGTAACGAGTCAAGACGGACTTTGAGCCGCTTTCGTACGATTCCCGTTTAATGTCATTTTCTTGGATTGGTATATCTTAAACGTGTACCTCACACAATAAGATAATCTCGCTTTTGACGAATACATGTCATTGTCGTAACTAATGCCGTATAAACCGTCGAAATGCACCTTTAAGCATTTTTAATAATGCACAATTACCAAATATAACGCATCAGAATATCGTTAAAACAAAACATTACACCGTTTGCGCCAGTGTACAGATTACTAGTGTTATTGAATAAACAATAAATGTATTTAAATCAAGTTTTGGCCATAACAAGTGCTCATCTCGTGAAAACACATGTAAATTATCAATGATTACTCATTATATAATAAATTTTCTTGTTCGGAAATCAATAAACATCTTAGTCGTACTGATAAATTTTCAATTCGTTGTGGTGTAGTCTACGGTTGAATTGACAAGCAATTCATTATTTTATAAAATTGATTATATCGTCCATATTACAGTGTATGTCATCGCAACGATTTGCATTTAAGTATTTCTATATATTCAAGAGCTTTGATTCCAGTTCCGTTTGTATAAACTTAAATAGAACGTTATATTGTTTTCGTGTATTAAGTTTATATTGACGTTGTAGCACTTGACGACGCATGTACCGTTGCTACAGATTGTACCGCCACCACTCTAAACTCGGACTGCACAGGATTTAATGGGTCCGAAACATGTCAATGCGCCACAGGGTACACCAAACACGGAACAGTGCAAAGCAAGCAAGTACATTCTTTGAAGTGGAGGAAATAATAGACTTGTTGCGATATTGACCGATATTAAAAGGAAAGCATAATACTTTTGATATTATTAGAATATGTATGTTTTATTATTACTGATCATTATATGATTGATGTTATTAGTTGATCTCCTATTACAAGACACAATGGCTAAACAAAAACCAATCTCGTGGTGATAAATGGATGTGAACAATGTTAACTTTATTAATTAAAACATTTCAATTTATATAACGAACGTTTCATACGTTCTCTTATATCAATAGCAATAACTTAATTGCCACATATATCACAGGCCTTTGTACAACTTGTTCAGCGATCACTGATTGCGAGAAGACAACAGCATGTACTGGAACTGTTGAATCCAAAACCTACGGAATACCGTTTTGCCAGCGTGGTCACACATTAAAATCCAGAGTTCAACAATGCGTTAGTGAGATAGTACGATGGCGACAATGCGATGGTACGATGGCGACAATGCGAAAGTACGATGGCGACAATGCGACAACGCGATAGTACGCGTTGTCATACTGTCGTCATCTTACTATCGCATTGTCGCACTGTCGTCATCGTATTATCGCACTTGCGCATTGTAGCATTGTCGCCGTCGTACTATTGCACTGTCACCATCGTATTGTCGCACTGTCGTCATCGTATTATCGCACTATCGCATTGTCGCCATCGTACTTTCGCACTGTCGCCATCGAATTGTCGCACTGTCGCCATCGTACTATCGCATTGTCGCTATCGTACTATAGCGTTGTCGAATTGTCGCCATCGTACTATCGAATTATCACCATCGTACTATCGCGTTGTCGCCATCGTACTATCACGTTGTCGCCATCGTACTATCGCATTTTTGCCATCGTACTATCGCACTATCGCATTGTCGCCCTCTTGACTTCAACGTGTAACCACGATGGCCCTAACTGTATTCAGTAAAAACATGTACATGCGCGATCGGCTACACAATGCAAGGAAATGCTTGCGAAGCAAGAAAGCCCATTACATAAATATAATGTTAACAAATTTAGACTTGTTGCGATATAAGTCGATGTTTTGAGATATTAATACTGATTTGGATATTATTATATTGTGATTCCATTATTAATTATAATTCAATAGATTATAATTACTGGTTGATCTCATTTAACTAGACAAAATGGCTGAACATTAATGGTGGCGATTACTTTATGCATTAAATAGTATTATATTATATCTTAAGAACAATAACTAATTTGGAATAACTATATCAGACCTAGGCACAGCCTGTTCAGTGACCTCTGATTGCGACACGACAACAAATCCGCACTCCGGCTGCCCTGCAACAGGAACCAAAATCTGCAGATGCGACAGAGGCTACACACAGCAAAGAAAGGTGTGCAAAGCAAGCAAGTAAATTTTATCTTTGACGGTTTGACAATTATAGATCTGTTTCAAAATAGATTTACGTAAAAAAGTATTCATACTGATTCGGATATATATATATATATATATATATATATATATATATATATATATATATATATATATTATTAATGATAACCATTATTGTTGTTAATAAATGTTCTATTATTGGTCTGAATAGATGAACAAGAACCAATCTTGCGGTGACGAATTAATTACAATTTATTCTGATCACAACAAATATTGAATATGTGGCCAAATGCCAATTGATAATTTGAAATAACTATTTCAGATCTAGGCACAGTCTGTGCGGCAACCTATGATTGCGACACGACGACAAATCTGCACTCCTTCTGCCCTGCAACAGGAACCAAAATCTGCAGATGCGCCAGAGGCTACACACAGCAAGGAACAATGTGCAAAGCAAGCAAGTCAATTTTTTCTTTGACGGTTTGACAATTATAGACCTGTTTCAAAATAAAAAAGTCTTCATAATGATTTGGAAATATTGTTAAATATACATATTTATTTTATTAATGATAACCATAAGTGTTGTTAATAAATGTACTTTTATTGGACTAAATAGATGAACAAGAACCAACCTTGCGGTGACGAATGCATGACAATTTATTCTGATCACAACGAATATGGAATATGTGGCCAAATTCCGATTGATAATTTGGAATAACTATTTCAGACCTAGGCACAACTTGTGTGGCAACCTATGATTGCGACACGGTAACTACACCTGACGCTGTATGCGACCTAAATGCTCGATCCGAGATATGCGCTATCGGTAAGACATGTTTGTACAACTGATATTCATGTATTTTGTAAACAATACTGGAATCGTTCTACAATATTTGAATTGTTCTACTGAAAACTAATTGAAAATGGATACATTCCATGGGTATTCATTGCATACATTGTGAAATTCAAGTGCTAACGGGGATTGTAGTGGGGGTGGGACGTGTGTCACAGCTGCTTGCTGCGTGAGCGACACGTGCTCATGCAGCACGGGCTTCTTAGCGACCCGCTCCAATCTTTGCAGCAAGTCGAGTGGTAAGCTCACTTAATTGCAGCATTACTTGATTTTGTAGGGCGTGTTTTATGTACAATTCTTGGCTAACGGGGACATGTTGCATGCCTTTAAACTGGTTTTATAACAAGTATACAAGTTAAAACTGTGTATATGCATCAGTTTATTAGTTACAATTTCTATAGAAGGAAACACAATAGTGCTAACGTATAATCTATATAAACGAAAAAGGTTTAAACATGTATTCGATTCTTATAAGAATAAATAGTATACAATATACCAACATTTGCTTATCATGCAACACAGAAATACTAAAATTTAACACTGTCATACTGTTGTCATAAGGGCAGCATGAATATTGATAATAAAGAAAGCCAAATGATAATTAATCATATATAAACGAGATATATATATATATATATATATATATATATATATATATATATATATATATATATATATATATATATATATATATATATATATATATATATATATATATCGTCGCTGTCGTTCTCAAACCTCGTAGCTCCAAAATTTTCAAAATACGTTTTTCGTCTTTTCCGAATATATAAAGTCTGGCGCCTGTTTTGTGCTATATCTCGTAGCTCTACGCCAATCAGACCCCTTGAAAAAGCCACGTGACGAAATGTTGTAGAATGATTGTTGGCTTTTTTCCCGGCGAAAAGTCGTAGCGACGCCATTTCACCTATAGGTACGTCGTTTCGTTTGGACAAATTTGACAAAAACGTTTTTATAATTTTTTTTATTTGCAACTACGAGGTTTCCTATCAGGACGAATTGTCGTACCTCATAAAAATGACAAAACTGTGGTGACAAAATATCTTAGCTACCATGTCTGACTGTCTGTATGACTTATCAGTATGACTTACGCGTCTACGGGTTATACCGTATTTTGCAGCTTCATTTGTTTGGTATTTTTACAGAATTTCAATTTCTGAAACATCGTTATACAAAAATGAGACGGTTTTTTCTCTCTCCTGAAAAGTTGGCATTTTGTTGCTACGAGGTTTGAGAACGACAGCGACGATATATATATATATATTTATCTCGGAGCAAAATTGAATAAAATAACAAAACTATACGACTCATGAAAACGAAATAAAAAGCTTTCCAATTTTTGTGTGCGCCTTATTGTAATATATAAAAAAATACAAAAACATTAAACAGAAACAGATCGAAACACACTATTTGGCCTATTATTGTACTTTGTGTTGCAATCTGAAATTTGCTGTACGCAAAAAGTAGTGATTTTAGTCAAAACAATAAGCTAAAGTAATAAATGAAGTCATAACAAATGAAAAGATTGATATTCAGTCAAGGCAAAGCGCACTTTTAACATATCTGTATGATATTAACACTATAATATATATAATTGAGGCAAGCGATACTTTAATTTATAAACAAATCCTCCGATCATTAAAAACAACAAAATACTCGTCTTTTAAAGATTTTGTAATACAGCGTTGTTTTAACATTATATCGATCGCTTTTTTTAAGCCGAAATGTGTATAGGAAACTTATTATGTCAGTGTAGTTAGAAATACATATTTATTATCACAAATACATTTGCAAAAGACGGAAAATATACTAATTGCTATTTGCCCAGGACTGAAAACAGTTGGGCATCGAAATACATCAATAAATTATATGACATGAAATGTTGTATGCTTTTTATCTTTGTCTTTTATCAACTTTATTATATTTCGTTTTTCTGAAAAATAAAAACTTGAAATTTGGCTCGCGAGCGCATACCATGCTGTACTGGAGGTTGTGAAACGAGTTTGTGTGATAACACTTTTTTTCAATTTCAGCGGTGAACGCGATATCGATGCTCCTGCTGTTGACCAATTTCTTCATTGCGAAGTTCTTAAAAAACTGAATGTTGTACCACATGAGCCTGTTTTCAGAAAATGTTAAGCATTCAATTATGGTTAAAATTTATTGATCGATACATTGATTTAATTAAGGCTGAGAAATTTTCTTCACGGGAACATTATCCTTTGTTTTATTTGTTTGTTTGTTGATGCTATGATTTTTTAATTATTCTACAAGTTGCATTTTCAAATTCTTATGCTTTTAACTATTTATTTATGTTATTACAGACATGTAAATCACTTGAATTTAAATACTTATACAATCAATATGTGTGTCAAAAACATTAGAGAATTGCGGCCGTATTAATATCAACGAATTAATAAGTTGAATAAATGTGTTTGATTTCAACCTTTAGTGTGATTTTTCCGACACTTACAACTAATTTTTTTTCGTATCCCAAAATTTACATACGGAAAAAATGTCAGATGTCCGAAAATTAAGAGACAAAAATATAACTATATTAAAATAAAAGTAGTAAATGAATGTACAACAGTGTGTCTACTTTAAAATAAAAACAAATTCACAGCTTTGCTTACTCTTGCCTGAATTGATACAATACAAAACATTTAAAACATTAAACAAAAACTACTTCCTTTATGGGAATAAATCATTCAAAATGCTGTTGGGTCAAGCGATTGTTTTCTACCGTTATACATCGTTATGTACCCATTTACGCAAATGTTACGGTCCATTGCCCTCAGGCATGCGTCTCCCTGATTTTATGATCTTAATCCGCTTGTAAAACCCTATGACTATAGTGTCACAAGATAAGCGATTACAGTGCCGAAATCTGGTAACATAGCGCTGTAAAATATACTGTCCGAAAATTTAATCATTAATGATAGATGACAATGCGCATCTCCGAAAATTATGAGTCACGAAAAATGATTATTTTGGCCAAAAGGGGGTGTCCGCAAACTTAGAGTAATTACGGTATTTCACGTATATGTACAATAGTTGAACAGCAACACGTCTATTATTTATATAATTTAATGTTTTGGTTCGAAGTTTGCCAATTCTTGAATAATGTTATTACTTAGGCGGTTGACATATAGAAAAGTACACTTAAACTGCCACATTTCGAACAGTTTCATGTACTTATGACTTGACTGACTTGAAATTAATACGCGTCTCTTGCACGCAGTTTTGTTATATACCGACACTGACCTTTTGCTATATCTTTAAAAAACGAAAACCACTCGAATAAAACCATTCCGGCATGCGTATTTTTTACCTCTGAAATTCATTAACCACATTAACAAATACATCCATTCGTTGTTCATCTCTCCAAGATATTAACATGATTCAATTTTACTTTCTGATTGCTTTCCAAGATATTAAGATGATTCAAAGTTACTTTCTCATCATAATCACCCCCTACCTGACACAAAACAAACACAGGCCACTGCAGGAAAAACGACTCCGATGTCAACGTTACATTTGCCTAATATTAAGACGCGCATTGATGTTGTTGTTGATATGGTGTAATGTCGAAAGTTACATTTTAATTAAAAGGTGGACGATCAAGTTGCAGTATATCTGTAACCATATTAAAGTATTTATAAACAATACAAAGGATGCTATTTGTCGTGAAAGTACGATATTAAAACATACAAAACACAACGAAACGTAAGTTTACACGCATTTCTACCGTTGATTACTTTAAGACATTTAAATACAAAAGATGGTAAAAACTGAAGGAAGCATGCGCAACAAATATCGGAGAATGGGTATGCACGATGTCCGGTAAGGGGAAACAAATCGTCGCTTAATTGCTGTAGTGCTCTATCTCCAATTTTTTCAAAAATGAGTTTTTTTTATATCGTTGTGTTCGTGAGAACGAGATCTTTAATATGACGTAATCAGGTGCATGCTTTACTGCACCATCTCCGCGACTCAGAGCAAAGTAGCATATTAGCCAATCATTTGCCAGAATTTACACCACGTGACGGAGTTTCATTTCATTTCAGAACTGTAATGATCCATCTCCATGAATTTCAATGAAAAAATGTCCAGATCCGTAAACGATAAAATGCCATATGTCCCGATAGAGCAGTTCAGCATTATCGATTTTTGATTTTTTTTACAAGAATGCTCTATCTCCATACATAAAATTGCGAATAACATGAGCATATAATTTACTAAAGATAATATTTAATTATATTCATATTCTTTGTTTGCTAATAAACACTTCGGTATATTTATTTTCCACTTACGTGCATAAATAAGTGAGAAAATAAAGGTTAAACCTTTACATGCGTTTTTCTCCAAATTATGAAATTGGTAGTTAGAGCACTACGGAAATCAAGCGACGAAATCTCAAAATGGAGATATGCAATATAAAACAGTGAAATACGTGTACTGAAATAATGTCTACCAGCACAGCATACAACTTTTTAATATGTATATGACTCTTCATGAATGCGATGAAACAATCGGTCATAAAATAGCTAGTGTCCCTGCTTATATATACGACCTGGAGACCGTTTCAATAAACATCGTAGCACAAATTTACGGTACGATACATTTTTCGAAAATGCCTTATTGCTTAAAGGGGCCTTTTCACAGATTTTGGCATTTTTTAACTTATTCATTAAATGCTTTATATCGATAAATGTAAACATTGGATCGTAAAAGCTCCAGTAAAAAATCAAGAATAAAATAAAAAAAGGAAAAGAACATTGCCCGGACCAGGTTTCGAACCAGTGACCCCTAGAGTCCTGCCAGAGTCCTGAAGTAAAAACGCTTTAGCCTACTGAGCTATTCCGCCGAGTACACTTGCATGACGTATTTTATACCTTATATAAGCAATCTTCGTAGTTTCAAAAAATTTAACGACAAAAACAGAACTCTCCAAATTATTCAATCGTTTCGCGTTGCAACGCTTTATAATTTTTAGGTTTTAAAATCGTCAAAATATGCATATAATGGCTATATTAGACCATGGTAAATGTTCAGTATTACTGTTTCCTCACAAATATCATAACTAAAACGAAAATTTGCGAATCTGAAACAACTTTTTTCAATTTTGTCAATTTACCAAAGCGTGAAAAGATCCCTTTAAGTCTATATCATATGATTATAAATTTGCAGTACTTAATTAATTACATCGGCATCTTTAGCGCCGTATATATTTTACGAGCATGGCGAGCTAGTTCGTCTACTTATTAGAAGTACAAAATTCTCTCGTAAGTTAAAATTGTCGTACGATCGTTTATGAAACGCCCCCCCCCCCTGCTGATGTTTTTCTGTAGAATGTATTGTTAACTTACCGTTCAATTGACATGCGTGTTGTTTCGGCCTTTAGTACACCGTATGATCACACACGTTACCACATTTTGTACCGAATTTATTACTGAATGCGTAAGATTCAGTTTGCCTAACACTACGGACAAGCAATGCGTAATGAAAAGACGATGAATGTGCCGAAACGAAGACAACCGACATGCATGAGGAAACATTTTTACACGTATTCAATTTTGACACTAGCATAATAGTGATAATTACATGACTTTTATGTAATAACTTATGTATTGTGTAGACACCATAGTAACCAAATTACTTCTGTCTTTATCACTTAAACAAGAAAAACATTGTGCACATGCAATTTTTAAATATACAAAAATGCATTTTTAATCAAGAACTTATCAAACAATATTAACGCATATGCTTACCAATACAAATGTATTTCAAAGTATAAACATGCATGACAAATAACGTTATTTTAGTTCGTCCACTACATTAAACATTAATGGTCTTACTAAAATACTCATTTACTGTGCAGAGATATAGTATGCTATATAAAAAAACAAAAAAACTTTACAGCTATATTGTTTCTGGTTGACGGGAAAATCGTGACGTGCATTTGCCGAATTGTATTGGTATAATACAGTGTGTAAGATTTAATTGCATTATGAGAAAGAAAAAACTTAATGTTAAACGCATTTCATAGTGTAGCGTGTGTAGTGAAAATATTCAGCAGATTATATATTATTATTGCTTTTAAATTTTAACTGAGAAAAAGAAGAGATACAGATTAAAACACGTTCAAGATAACCCCAACACATAAAATGAAAGCAACCTTGCAGAGCATTAATAATAAGACGGGGATAAAGAGACTCAACTGCGACACTATCATAGTAAATGTAATCAATAGTTCTCTTTCTTTCTATCAATGTCAATAAGATGAAAAATTATTGATAAACGTCCATACTATAAAAGAGATTTGCCAAAAAAAGTATTTCCAAAATTGAATTAATAACAGTGTAGGGTTTTAAATGGACTAAGAATTTCGTATTCTTTTAATATATTTGATTTAAAGTGTTACTACCAAAATTATAATAATTTAACGTGTCTAAACTAATGCTCATAGCAGGTAAAAGAGGAACAAACCCGTGATTTAGCCCGGACCGCTTGTAGCAAGAGCAAACTTGCTCCCACAAACCACTAAGGCTTGTGGAATTCAAGACGTGTTTCAAACGCCATTTTAATGATACACTTATTTTCAAAATAATCGATTAAACGGGTTAAACAAACTTTATTATTTTACGGGGTTTGATTAAATATTATTTTTAAACGAACCGGTATTTAAACACACTCTATTTCAGGATTCGAAGTTTGCCCGGTTGAATATAAATTGCTTTATGAATCTATGATAACCAGTTTTGAAAATTGTTGGTAAGCCAAACTGTTATACAGATAAGGATCTAAGACAAGGCATTTCAGCCCCTCCCTCTGTGACTCCTCAGCTTAGACAAAAACATGACAATTACGAGTAACTAAAATTAATGTTTAAAAATAAAAGTCAAAATAATACAAAACAACAAATATCATATGCATGTTCCTATTACAAAATGCTTCATTTTGAGTATAAACATGACATATATTGGTTATCAGATGACAGACGTGTGTCATTAATTAGTTACTGGCAGTTGAGACAATAAACATCATTTAAACACTGTTCAGAAAGAAATGGATTACAGTATTAACACAGACAAAGTATATGCACACGTAAATGCAAAATAATGACACCCTATAGTGAAAAAGATGCAAGAAAATGATCAGCATTATGTCTCCTTTATGGATGGTCATTATGTACTGCATTTAATATGTACAGTAAAACCAGTGCATTTTACTGGAGTCAAGGTTGCCATGGAAACAGATTCATAGCACAGTAGTTGCCTGAGATCATTGATTTTCCCAATCCAATTGATCTTAGACGATGTTCATTCAATACACCAAAACACAGTAGGTTAACTTGGCTTATCAGTAAAGATCAAAGATATGGCTTTACAGTGAATGTGTACATGTGCATTTATTTTATGCCATAGAAACAATAGGTTAATTAAATTGCATGCAAACTACCGTCTTTGTGTACACCACATTTTATAAAGGGAGTCCCAGATTTAAAACAACTGCCCCCTCTACGGAGGAAGAATGCTGATTACCAAGCCGCATTCAATCCGCCCCGGAATTTCATTAAAATAGAATGCAAAAAAGGCACTATAAATATCCTTAAACTCAACACATTAACATGTATTTGACATTGAAACAATGATCAACACAACAATTAAATTTAATACATTACCAGTTTTTACAGATACAGTAACAAGCACAATTCTCATGGTCATGTAAACATAGAAAATAAGTCCCTAAGCCCTGCGAACTTGAGATCAAATGAGTATTTGAGCAAACAACATACAAAGGTAATGCAACATTTGAGCCTTCATCATCTGTGAAGGATCACATAATTTTGAGTTCCTTTCAACATACTTAAAACTCATAAGTACAACATGTGTAATATTCAATCAACCTTTACGCAATAGCCAAAACATCACACAAAACCAAATATTATTCATGAGAGCGTGCCAAAACATCCTACTATTTATGAAATAACAATCTGGCGGACAACAGTGGATGGAACCGAAGTTATTGAATTGGATAATTATGGACATTGCGGACAACAGTTGTCGAGACCCTAAAATTGAATAAAATGCTCACACACACACAAAATCTTTAATTTCGCAGCCAACCAATAGTCTAGCGGATACCATACAAATAAAAGTATTTTCATTTTGAGCAGTTCACGTCTATCATCATGACTTGAATATGAAAGACACAATTCTGATCAAGTGCTGACCTCAGTCACTTTTAAGCACCCGCTAAATACTTTTAAATTGCATCACACGTTAAGTCTTATAAAAGACAGCACAATCTCCCGGAGCACATAACTGTTGAATGTACTATGCAGGTGAAAGATGATGGTGCCCCTTAAAAAATCATAGCAAAAACAACATATAACATAACAGCATTTTCAAAAAGTTACATGATATCTTTCACTATTCTTAACACATTGTTCAATTTCCGTATCAACTCAACATATCAGTTTGACAGAAAAATAAAACTTCAGTCAAATTTTACTTATTTTGTATTACAAGTCACTCAATCTCCAGTCTAGTCAGATAACATTTTCGTTTTAAGCGGCAATCGTCTATCAATAAGACAAGTATAAGATAGACACAATTCTTATCAAGTGCTGACCTCAGTCACTTCGTATGGACCCGCTTAATGTCCTTTTAAATCCCACTCGTTGAGTTCAAACAATGATATCAAAAGTGATCGGAGTAGTACATCACCTCTCAGAGCAAACAGAAGTTGTTCATGGAATTTCCACTCTGCCCAACAGTAGGCCTTGAACATGAACCTCAGCTGCATGATGAATGATTCCCATGAGTCAACTTTGCCATAAAAAATGGGTGCTCTTGGTTTGAAATCTGTAATTGTTGTAATTGTTGGGTTGTGTGTAGGAGCATTCCGTTGGTCTCCGTACCCAGTGTTTCCATTAGATGGTCCCGAATATATCTGGATTGGGTGTGAAACTGAGTTTGTTAGCCTTCCCCTTCATACATTGGTCGTTGTGGTTTGTTGATGGGTAGGGTTGGGCGCAAAATTGCCTTGGATTATCTTTGCTCCAATCCCTCTTTGTGGGATTGGAGCAAAGAGCCGGTCTCCAGCAAAATCTCTGGCTTCCTCATCAAAATCAGCTTGATTTAAATGCGGCACTGGTGGGAAGCCTACTTTGTTTGTTGTATCTAGCCCTGTTGGAGTGTTTGATGCAGATCGGCACCTAGGTGTTGGTTCAAAGGCCACAGCCTCGAACAGTTCATTCTTTTCTCTTCGTCCTGCCATGAATGGTGGCCGTGACAGTGTGTCTGAGAGTTGCCTACTTCGTTGTTCCATCTTCTTTAAGAAATCAGGTCAAAGGTAAAAGAAAAGGGTAGAAAAAGTTGTAATTGCAGTGAGCTCTGGGTACCCCTTATTGCCGGGTTAGTCCAGAACTTGGTTATGTGGTCAACCTTAGTGATATTGGTATCTGCTTGTAATGATTGTTTTGTGCGTTATGGGACCCTTAATTGCCGGGTTAGTCCAAAACGCGCTATTTTGGTGTCTGCTTGTAATGAATGTGTTGTGCGTTTTGGGACCCTTAATTGCCGGGCTAGTCCAAAACGTGTAATGCATGTGTGTTGACGTTTTATTTGAGATGTATGCCCAACATTCACACAATCTCACAAACTAACTGGTTCTCTCGCACTGATATAACATTTACAGCATGAAACTTCATAATTACTTAACTCATGAAGCCAAATATATGAAACTTAAAATAAAACCTATCACATGCCCTAGAGAAAATTTCTTATACTATGATGTGGGAAAGTCATCCACGAAGGAGGTTAGTATTTTTTGTTAGTAGTTTCAGTATGGAGATTCGGAAAATTGACTGACTAATTCCACAACTTAACACATGCAGCTAAATATATTAAACTTTGCCAATAAAACTTATCGCATGCCCTAGAGAGAATTTCTTACACTACGTTGTGGGAAAGTCATCCTCTAAGGAGGTTAGTATTTTGTGTTGGCAGTCTCCCTAAGGAGATTTGGAAAATTGACTGGCTAATTCTACAAGTTATCGCATGCAACTAAATTAAGCTATAAACGTTTAATGCCTTAAAACAAACCACAGGGTCCCGCAAGGTGATCTACGCTGTAAAGAGAACGTTTGATTAAAGTAACTTAAATTAAAACTTATAGCACCCACTTAAATATATAAACTATACTTAAAGCATGCAGGTAACGCACCGTACTATCTTTCACTCATTTTCACTCACACCGTTTCCATAATTTAGAACAAGTAGGTTGTAACTGATAATGTATGTGATGTTTGTTGAAGTGACTGTTGTGTTGATTAAGTGTTGTAATTGCAAGAGTAAGAAAGAAGTAAAGATAAGAAATGCACCTCCAAAAAAGCCTTCTTTGTTGTGCTTATTCCTTTCTGTGGTGATCCCGCTTTTGACGCCAATTTGTCGTAAACCTCGTGCTTGTTCCGAGTTTACTGGGTTCTCAGTTAATCGTCAGGTTGCCGACACCACTGGCTTTTTAAATTCGATTAGCCAGGAACCTTTATTTTCTTTGACTAACAACAAGTCACAGTTAATTTTTCATTTTCATGTATTAAATATTCTTAAACATAGAACAGTTCCCTAAAAGTCTGCCAGCCTTGAGTTTATAAATTGCAAACAGCCCTGCAGGTTAATGTAAGATAGCTTTGTTCCCAATAGTTAAAGTACACATAGAAACCGATCCCGATTGAAACGTATCCAAAAATTACTTAGTGCAATAGCAAGTTAAAAATCATCAAACTTATAAGAAATGGAATCATTATCTCTGTTCTTTAATAAACTATCTTAGATGTCGGTAAATTTGCAATGCCCAAAATATTAATTAATTAATTATAATAACCAGTGATGCAGATTTTTTAAACAGTCAAAATTTAGGTTTCGGAATGCTGCAGCATATTTGTTTTATACACCCTCAGGCTAGAAAAACATTGGCCAATAGTCAACATCCAATTATATCCTTCAATACATCTTTTCTCGGTTTATTTCAATTTTAATTGACTGTTGCCTAATCTTAGAGGAGTGTTGAGGTTCTGATTGATAGATAAGAATCTAAGACTAGGCATTTCAGCCCCTCCCTCGGACAAAGGAAACATGACAATTAACTAAAATGCATGTATAAACCAACAAATAGCATATCCACGTTCCTCTAACAAAATGCTATATTTTGCGTGTAAACATGACATATATTGGTTATCAGATGACAGAATTGTGTTATTAATTAGTTACTGGCAGTTGAGACATTAAACACAATCTAAGTACTTCTCAGAAAGAAATGAATTACAGTATGTACACAAGCACAGTATATACACATGTAAATGCAAAATAATGAAACCCTATAGTGAAAAAGATGCATGAAAATGATCAGCATTATGTCTCCTTTATGGATGGTCATGATATACTGCACTAAATATGTACAGGTAAACCAGTGCATCTTACTGAAGTCAAGGTTGCCATGGAAACAGTTTCATTGCACAGTAGACTGTTGAGATTACTGATTTTCCCAATCCAATTGATCTTAGAAGATGTTCAATCAATACACCAAATTACAGTCGGTTAACTTGGCTTATCAATAAAGATCAAAGATAGGGTTCTACAGTGCATAAGTACATGCACAGTTATTTTGCGACATAGAAACAATAGGTAAATTAAATTGCATGCAAAATACTGTCTTTATGTACACCACATTAAATGAAGGAAGTCCTACGTTTATAACACTATAAGATTTTAGAACTGTAATTAACTTCGTGTAATTTCAACCCATAACGTAAATGAACGTCATTCCGAACGTTTTCCGACAATTAGTGTAAAACTACACAAATAAGTCAAAATCAAAACGAGATAGCGAACCCAATACGCAAGAGCTTAACTAAGGGGCCACGAAAGATAAAACACAAAACTTCAAAGTTGTAGAGATACATCATTGGTTTTCACCACTGGAGGTTCCAGGTGCGAATACAAACTTTTTATTTATTTACTCAAGTTGTTTTTTTCCCTTCTATTGTTACAATTTAAGAATATTGTGATATTGTATTGTTTTTAATAAATACATTACACATAATTAACATTAAGATAATACAAAGAAGCACGTGCATGTCCTTTCGAGTCGTTTTTTTTTAAAGATAGTTTTATCTATTTAGTTTAGTTAAGTTCCTGATCTGTGACAAGTACCATGAAACATAATTTTTTCCAATATGCATTGAGTAAGGTCTGACATTTAACAAAATATTTAAACTTTTTCAAGTTGTTTATTTTCTGTATGAAAACTATGTTAGTCTTAATATAATTGATAAGGTGAACAATGTTTACTATATCGGGCCTGATTTTGTTTACGAATGATATACTACATGTCAATCATACCTGTCAGCATTTCATGATTGCTGTGTATAAATTATTATTCATAAATTTAAACCGCATATATAATTTTCATCGTTCTTCAAAAAGTTGTATTTCTGTTGCTCTGGTCTCCTTCCTACCATTGAGTAATTAAATAGTCATTGAATTGAGTGCGTTTTAATTCCCTTATTATGGGTAAATTTGAGTTGCAACGCTATGAGGTAAAATTGTATTTACACTTATGTGTAACATGAATATTGCCCTGTCAAGTGTGAGGTTGAGCGTTCTATGTTCCAGTGCTTTGAACTGACCATTCCAAGAATGTGACCCCAGCTTTATTCTTCTATTTGTGCATATTGTTTCGTATTGTGCCGTACTGTTTTGGCATGTGTCAGTTGCCATAAATAAAGGACCAAGATCTTGTGTGTAATACGAAGCCAAATACTGCTTGATCAGCTGGTGTTTCACTTCTTAATGTCAACTTAGCATGTTAATGAAGTACTCGTGTGTGGCCTACGAAGAAGTTTAACGTAACATATTTTTATTTTAATCAGTCATGTATTAATCATAGAAAGCTTATACTTCAAAAGTTTGTTTTCTTCGATTGTGGATAAAAACTGTTAATAATTGCAATTGGTATTGCTCTGGTTTTCCGAGCAGAAATAACCCTTATGTGCTTATATTTTCTTTATTAAACTTGTAACACCTAAGCTCCTATCATAAATGGATATTCAATGAATGTTTTATAATATTATCAATACATCTTGTTTTAAATATATATGCTCAGCAGAATGACCTTGGTAAATACATAGTTTAGAACAAAATCAGGAAAAACCATTTAGGGTTTGCAAATAGGAATATCTGAGAAATCTGTATTGTTCTGTAAATGTTTCTGAGACTTTTATGTTGGATGCAAAATACAATAACAAACGAAACTGTGTAATGAAACAATACTAAATCCAAATGTACAAAAACAGAACACAATCTTGGAACATACTTACAACTTTAAAACATACATACAAAGATGATTTTCATAACCAATTAAACATTTTAATTATTAATAAAACGCAACATCAATTATAACTTCAATAATTATAAAATGTTGTTTTTCAAGAGTAGTTCAATGGTGGATGCTGCTGCAACATCTGGTTATACATATATATATATTGTTTATGGGTAATTCGCTGGTGGCTGCTGATGCATTTTATAACTATCCTGTTCTTCTCCTGGCGGTATGTAAGGTTGCGGTTGCTGCTGCCACTGACTTGCCCCAGATTGTAGGTTGGGGGTTGTGTTGCTATAATACGGCTGTTGTTGCAATTGGTTGATCCCCGGCTGCATGTTATTTGTTTGCATCGGATAAGATCCTGTAATTCCAGACAATTGCTTACATTCCAAAGTTAGGTTTACCTAGCAGATAATGTATAACTATGTAATTACTGAAAAAATAAAAGCGTCGAATATTCCATGCAACACAACAGAAAGACAAAACCTACCTGCAACCACCATAGTCTGTCCCTGTACGACCTGGCCCGCCTGGCCCCGGTTTGTCTTGGTGCAGCAGACAATGCAGAGGACAACAGACACTATCACCACCAGGAGAAGGAATCCTCCTACCGAAGCGCCGATAATCACAGCGAGGTTTACAGTGCTGAAACAAGACATCATGATCATGTCATTATTTTAACAAATTGCGCAAGCTTGTTTGAATAACACATTTGTATTGGTACCTCGTGTATTTATGTTATTGCAATAAAATCGCCGAGGCCAATTAAACATTGGACGAAATTGTTTATATCAGCATCGATATTTTTGAAAATGCTGTGTTGTTGTGTATCACAGACGTCACTAGTCCACTTAGCCTGACTTAGGTAGTATTATTACAATACGCATAAACAAATAAACATTATTTCATATACTACTTTTTTAATGTGATTAGGCAAAATGTATCCTGTTCAATTGCGAATATTAATGATGGTCATTCAGCGGTAAATCAGCTTGATCGTTATGGTGTATTTCGTTGCATAAGTGCCAAGCGTGTGTTCAAAATTTCTTACGTAAATTAATACGGAATATTACGCTAGTCAATTGTTCCAAGAGTTTGTATCACTCGAGTGGCTTGTGTGATGACGTATCACACGAGAGGCGGAGCCTCGAGTGTGATGCGAAATAGCACAAGCCACGAGAGTGATACAAACTCTTGGAACAATTGACTAGCGTAATATTCCTTTTATTATATACAACAACTAACGAAAACAGTTAACAAATATATTTTTTACTTTAACAAAACTGACAAAACAATGACTTAAACGGTACGCCATAGTTTATTTAAGACGCGTATGAATACAGTTTATGTAAATTAACGTGTAAACATTCGAACCGGGAAAACACAGGTTTCCGACACGCTTACCTTAATGCCATCGTTAATCAAATTTTTATAACAATTAAGTTGACAACTTAAATCCGATGTTTATAACAAAACCGTTTAAACGATATGCATTTCCACATCTATCTCCCATGTCTTTATCGAAACTTAGTTTAAACCACACTATTTTATTGTATTCGTATCGAAATATACATTTATTCATGATAAACACACACTCCAAAATACGTTTTAACACATAGTTTACTGCTAAAAAACACCATGTCCTACATGTCCTTACAGAGTTTAGATAAACTATTGTGTTTTGTCACAGAAATGACGTCACACGATGTACTACGTTATATATTTCGTAATATAAAATATTTCTATTTTTGGTGCGTGTAATGTGACGTCATTAAATGGGTCGAAGTAGTCCGGCTAGTATGGTAATACGGAATTGGAAACAGCGAGTAGCGTTATACGGGATTTTTTATTTCAACGATTGATACAACCTGTATTTTGTTAAAAGCATTAAACAGGTATATAATAAAACAGTCAAATATGAATACGCACCTTTGTATCTTTGCACAAAAAGGTACTAGCAACCAAGTTTTGCATGATAATGCTTCTACAATTTCTATTTTCTTATATAATGATGCATCGTTACTTACCGAAGATACCGTTTGATTGGCTATATTGGTTAATTGTTCAACTTTATACCACTAGAACAGTTTCACAATACTACCGCTGTTGCTATTTTTAGATATCAAGTGATGCGTCGAATTTCAGAACAAGCTGAACGTGTATATATCTTTGGCGGAGCATATCGATGATTTTAAATCAGTTGAGTTTCATTAATTACATAAGGGATTTTCATGAGCACTGAAACTAATTATGGAAAATATATGCATACATGGATGTGTTGTTTAGTCAATAAATTAATGAGGGTTTATGAAATAAACATTCTCACACCTTATTCATATTTCAAAGCCATAGTATATAATACCACTAGTGTAAACGTGTATATACATTTTATTTAATCTTGATTCAAGATACCGATTGTAATCAGAGCAGATGTGATCTGAAGAATAAAAATTGATAATTGCACAAAACAAATATATAAAAAGTCGTATAATACAAAACGTTAGTATATAACTTAAATTCTCAAAGGTTTGTTTGTTGGTCTGTAATTATCAAACGTGTAAAATGTTTGTTGACTCTATCATAATAAAAAGCAATAGAAAATGCAAAGCATACGAACTAATTAAATGTTATGTCATTTTTCGTTAAACTTTAATTAATGTTTTTTACAGTGAAAGACACTATTGAATAATTCTTTTATACAGGTGAAAAAAAACGAACGTGGAGCAAACTGAACTGTCTACGCATGCATCTTGATAACTCTTTAAACGTGATTATGAGTGATTAATATATTTCACACATGTCATGAATCTCTTTTGTGTGTGTCTTTATTGTTTGGAAACATTCTTTAACCCCGTTGTGGTCAATGAATATGCTTGTTTTAATTGTGTTCTTCCATACACTAACGAATACTTTTTATAAGACTGTGCAATGACTTAGTTTTATTTTTGCGGTGTCCGGTAAATAGGTTTCGTGTTTAGCAAAAAAGTTAATTAATATTTCAAATGTATTTATAAGTAGCAAGCACTTAATTATGTATCCGAAAATTCTTTCACAAGGAAAATCGTTCCTACGCTAATTTTAACCAGGGACCTATACAAACATGTTTGTATAAGTCCCTGTTTTGAAAAGCCGGAGATTTGTTCAATCCTTGTAATAACTACCCGGGCATTCTTTCCCACGCTATTTAGACATCCCGGACAATCGTTCCAACATTATTTTGACAGACCGGATATATATACCCTTAAATAGTTTAAACGCCCAGATTTCTGTAAGGTTTGGCAAATTACAAATCTCAGTGTAAGTCGATATATTCGAATACTTTTTAATGTTATCATTCTAATGTTAACGATATTTTCTTACAAAAAATCATTAAGTATAACACAAAATATGAGATTTTTTTTAACTCTTTTAATAACGACATATTAAAATACCGGATAAAATGCCCAGGGTGTCATATTATTTTGATTTACTATGACAATAATGACCGGGATAGAAATTATTTAGGAACGAATCCCCGGGCTGTCCAAATATCGAAGAAACCATTATCCGCATTGTCAAAATAAAGAAGGCACGAATGTTCAGGTTGTCAAAAAAAATACGAACAAATGTCCGCCTGTGTGAAAAATAGGTGAGGACGAATATCCAACATTCACTGTATTGTCATGATAAAACTGGCTAATATCTAAACAGCATTTAGTTTGAGTATTTGGCGTATCCTTACATGATAATACTTAGAAATGACTACGTAAAACTTCTACAACGATAAGACATTGGGGTACCGTACACCCTGTTCAATGATCAGGCATCTTCCACGGGTGGTTTATGACACCATGCTGTTATTTAGAATTTGTTGGCACAGTAACTGATCAAAACGAGATAATGGATTTATCCGGAACACAGGGGCCATTAAACCATAGATGTATCAATAAATAAGATAGATCTTTATTCAAACAGCGCAATAAAAAAGCTCTAACAAAGCCGGTCAAAACTGAACAAAACGAGATAATGGGTTTATCCGGAACACAGGGGCCATTAAACCACAGATGTATCAATAAATAAGATAGATCTTTATTCAAACAGCGCAATAAAAAAGCTCTAACAAAGCGTGTCAATTGTGTGAAAAAATGAAACAAAAACAAGTACTTTGATCAAGACAATTTATTCAATGTATCGACACTTATAATTGGAAGTACATATTTATAACTTATTCTTACAACGTCATATTGTGTTTTCTTAGTCTTTTCATCGCCGAATATTCAAAAGAGTGAAAGGTTGAAATCAGATGCGGAGTTGCGCTGGACTATTAGAAATTTATACACGTTCAGCCACGTTCTGGAGTTCTACGAGTCACGTGTTTTTGCCCTCTTATCAATTTTGTGAAAAGGGTCTATTAATACAGTGTAAAAAATGTTTTAGTCGAAATATGCGAAACGCTTAAATTATGGGAATTCTTTATTTCTGTGCGGATATGTTTAATCACACATTAAACATTTTTTGGTTTACAAATGGGAATAAACAGAATCAACAAAGTGCTAAGAAACAATATTTAATACTCTTAATGAGCTTATGATGAAGT
The DNA here is from genome assembly GCF_020536995.1 of Dreissena polymorpha. Taxonomy (NCBI): domain Eukaryota; kingdom Metazoa; phylum Mollusca; class Bivalvia; order Myida; family Dreissenidae; genus Dreissena; species Dreissena polymorpha. The sequence continues at coordinate 121,692,033 of NC_068357.1, forward strand.
TGTGAGGAAACATGATCAGAACTGTTTGTCAAATAATCCAACGTATAATTGAAGTACCTTTCAACTACAGAGCTTGGGCTGTAGGTAGTGGGTGCGGGTGTGAGTTTGCCCTCACAGCATACCGAGCTTGTACCGTAGTGTGCAAAGCCACGACAGCATCCGAATTCGCAGTAATAGTGTCCCGAATCAGGGCAGAATCTCCCTGCAAGTGCTCCTGCAAATTTACGTATCAGTATAATCATGAAGTGCCGCTAAATATAGGAGTACTGCAATTTTAAGAACACCATTAGCACTGATTAAAGTTTAAACACATACAAAACACTGTGTACTGATAACGGATGTTGAGAATAGTTGCTGAGGACAAGAACAATTGCACAGTGCATACTCTGCGTTGCTATATAGGAGAACGTTTCACCCAAATGTATTGTGGTACTTTTAAGCAATTCCATGTCAAATGACAATTTAAAATATTTCGAGCATAATAATTCCGCTAAACAAAATTGTGAAAAAACGAATGAATAATTATGGAGTTATAATTTTGGTCAATTGTCTAGCAAAACTTTTTACAACCGTTTTAAACAAGCGAATGGAGCTATTTTGTAGCGACAATAACACTGTTTCGGATGCACAGTTCGGATTTCGTAAGGGTCGATCAACTGTTGATGCAATATATGTACTTATGTCTATTGTTAAAAAATATACAAATAAAAATAAAAGAGTATATATTGTTTTTGTTGATATGATGAAATGTTTTGATTCCATTTATAGAAATGGCTCATGGTTAAAACTGTATAATAGAGGAATACGTGGAAAACATTTAAGAATTATAAGAGATTTGTATCAGCATATTAAATGTCGAGTTGTGTTCTATTTTTTTCCGATTACTTTGAATACGCAGTTGGATTACGTCAAGGTGAGGTAATTAACCTCTTTTGGTTTCTATCTTTGTTGAAGATTTGGAGTTGTTTTTGCAAAAGGATGCGAATTATCGCGTCATGTTTTATGATATAGACCCTTTCAGTTATTGCCAGATTTTAATTATCTCCCTTGTGTGACGTCATACGAGGATTATCGAGTGTATCGATTGTAAACGAGAACAGAACGAGAACATAGATATTGTTTGAAAATGTTTTTCAACGATGTTAATGGACTAAACATATGCATGAAAAGGTTTGTACTTACCTTATCGTTAATAATGTATATTTTTAAATGAAATTTTGATATTCGGTTTATACTGCTGATGAAGCAGCGGTAATGTTCATCAGAGAACGTGATCGGACGACTAAATACTGAAAATCTCACAAAACAAAACAACTAAATAAGCCGTTTTATTATTAGTGAGAATTTATAAATGATGTTTAAAAATTAATGAAACATATATTTATTTTATCACAATCATTAAGTGGTGTGGATATCGTTGTTGTACATCAGCGATCGAACGTGTTAGAGGTGCATTTAATCAATTGAAAAACAAAGCCCTAAAAAGCGGAATACATAACAACTGTTAAATTTTATCATTTTCTTTTCCATTGAATGGATTTTCGTTTCGTTTACATTAATGACAATATAAATAAATTTTAGCATAAATACGGAAAAGAACTCTGCATATTATGCAAATTGAACTGTCTGTGCGTGTATATTGAAATCTCCTTACTTATGATAAGGGGTGATACAAATCTAGCATTTTATGACCAATAAATCTATATATTAAATTTATATTTAATATATTATATTATATATTATATAAGGTTATGATTACCCTATTGTGATTGCTTGTTTTCATTAAAGTGTTTCTTACATTGCAATAACGTACTTGACATCTACACACGTAATAGCGGAGTTTACATTTGCCGGTACCCGTTAAATACCTCTATTGCAGTTAAATTGCACAATATTTTAATTTGATATATTCTTAACCTTCCCTATATACGCTTACATGAATTCCATCTCTTTTTGTCAACCAATGGGCGGAGTCTTAACTTTGCAGGTGGACCGAATTGACACTCTAATTCCCATTTTCAATGGTATATGTCATGTGCCCAAGTGGTAAAACAGCACTCAAATCATATGCTAATGATCAATACCATTAACATATAAACGTTCGCCGCTTTTTTAAATATTTGGCAATAAAATAAGAAAATATTTACGTTAAAAGTTTAGTGACAGTACGGGATTTGTCTTGCGAGACACAGGGTAATTGATCAGAATATTTAATGTATTTTCACGCTTCAACATACTAAAATGAAATATGAGAAAAGCGATAGCTTTAATACGCGTCAATATAATAAAAATGAAATATTTGTGCAATTTTACGCATATATTGTGCAAGAGACGTTAATATCATCAGCGACACTGTACACTTTTCTATCTAGCGGATTTTGTATCATCGCATTACGTCACATCCGGCTAAGGGACACAACTCTTACACTAGTAAATGCGAATAACTGAAAGGGTCTATTGTCTTAATACTTTTAGTCTTCGCAGATGATATGGCCATTATAGGTAAAACACCAGTACAGCAACATTTAAATACGTTAAATACATATGATGACACATGGGGTCGAAAGGTAAATACTTCAAAGACAAAAATCATTGTTTTTCGTAAACGGGGTGGCTTAGGACATAATGAAAGCTGGCGATACACTGAAGAAAACGTAGAAATTGTAAGTGATTTTAACTACTTAGGAACAGTCTTTAATTACACTGGTAATTTTATGTTCAATCAAGAGCATCTAGTTGGAAAAACGTTGAAAGCTATGAATGTTATTTTGTGTTCTTTTGTGTAAGTGTTAGGAATTTGACTTAATACCTAAGACATTGTGTCAGTTATTTGATGCCTTTGTGAGTCCTAATTTGAATTGTGCTTGGAGATAAACTAATTCAAGGGAACTGGAAAGAGTGCATCTCAAATTGTAAGCGGTTATTGAATGTTGAAATAAATGCCTGTAATGCAGTCACATATAGTGAATTTGAACGATATCCTTTATTTATTTATAGATATTTTAGAATACTGGTTGAACAGTGTAACCTAAAACAATATAATTATTTAAACTATTTATTCACAATCTGTTGCAGAAAGTTATAGGGGTCATTCGAATTGCGCTACAAATATCAGAAAATTGCTAACAGAGTATGGGTTTGCATATATGTATTCGACAACCCTAACGTTATCGATCAGGATACATTTTTAATGAATTTAAAACCCGTATTATAGACACTTTGAAGCAAGAAACTATTTCTAAATAGAAAATAGCTCTATATGTCCAATCTATATAAGTTTTGCAAACAATCACATTACTATGAACCCTATCTATATATTTTGACAAAAAGTAATCGTTCATTTATGAGCAAGCTAAGATTAAGAGGAGAGGACTTCCAATAAATATACAAAAAGTCCGTTAAAAACGAATTCCGAGAGGAGAAATTTATTGTACCTTTTGCAATTCTAGAGATATCGAGGACGAGTTTTGTCATTATATGCAATTTTTATACTGTAATAAGAAAGAAGTATATTACACAATATAACTATGTTAGACCTTCTGTATTTAAATTTACAAAACTTTTGACCTTATGTAATAAGGCCGATATAAATAATCTGTGTAAGTTTGTTAAGGACGCTCTAAACTACAGAAATGCACTAAATTTTGTTAATAACTGAAGCACAGTTCGTTTCCGATTAACTTATCGATTATGTATTATTAATGCTATGTCATGTTGTTTCATGTATTATACAAGTTTATGTTTTGAAGACGATGTACTTGTACAAGTCTTAAATAAAATGTTCTGTTCTGCTCTGTTATCATGTAGAATTATAATAGTTTATATATGCAAAACTTTTTTTCACGTGTCTGATAAATATAATGTTTCTTATACTACATTATTTTCGGAATTTCAGACGATTTTTATTATTATGTATGTTTTTAATGATCCGATACATATGTAATCATTTTATTTACGTGATTAACACATAATTAGATGCCTTGTGTTTCATTCGTGAAAACAAAGGACGCGAAACGTTTGAAGATTTCCGGCACAGGCATCAATGGTGACTGATTGTGTGTGTGTTTTGTTCAATGTATTTAGGATAAGAAATAACTAGGGTACCCGATTATTTAAATGACATATTATCTTTTTACGTAACAAATCATATTGCCATAATAAAAATGCTTTATTTAAGGTCAAACATACAACATCTTAAAATTACATATTTGAACGCCTTTGCCTTTATACTCTATTTCGTGTGTTTGTAACTGTACTAATTTTGCGTTGACGATCTATACACTATAATCATAAACTGGCCTGGAATTGAAATGGAGGTCAGTAAACAATGGACAATCAACTACAATATAAATCACACACATCTGGTAGATCCTGTTATGTATGCGGTTATTGAAATTGAGATGAGCAAAAAAAAAAGATAAAGGTCAACTGGGTACAATACTAGTCCATATTTCATTGGTTTATCGTGTAATGCACGTGTTTGATAAGTTATCAGTGACGGAGCCCTTTCAATACACGCTTTGAATATTATCAGTTATTATCGCAAGTTTGTCATGTTCATGTCAGATTAAATTTCTTCAAGGAAATGTTTACGAAATAGATGTTCAGAAAATAACTCTTAAGTAAACAAATCGCAACTCCAAACTGTTTATCGCATATAACAAAACAGTCGAAATGAAATACATAAAATATTGATTCGCGATTTCTTATCGGGTACGCTCTTTATCTCAACATGCGGTTCGGATTTTATTTAACAATTGTATCATCGGATTGTACCTTGGTGGTTTCATTTTGATATATCAGTATAAGACCTTACCGACGTTTAAAAACATTTCAGTAAAATAACATACATCCAGAAAACTGCATTCCAATGCTACATATGCATACCAGTAACTGGCAACTGCCTTGAAACGCAGGTATGGGCGACATCACTGGGCTAAGAATCGAACCCGCGATTTATTGACGTGTAGTCATCAAGACCCCTTCGAATAACTCTCGTCACCATTTGTTCGCAATTTAAAGATACTATTGTTAACTGGTTTACGAGAGCAAACTTACTTTCAAAAGCTAATTGAAACGGAATCCACAGCTTACTAAACTCGGGTTACCAGTCTGGCTAAAGCAAATGCATGTGTGCATTAGTCAACAGTATCCGCAACTCACGGGCTTGACGGAACGCGAAAATATCGTATGAATGCTTGTATGATGGGACCGGCTCATACGTAAGGAGACATTTTCAATATATTCGTATGATCATTGAATTGATTACATGACTAGGTTAAATAGTTCAACAATAGGTCAACGCGTCGTTTAAACACGGTCTTTAAAGATAATATAATGATAAAAGATGACAAATGGTAATAATGCCCAGTGGACATTTGAATAAAATTCCACAAAAATGCTGTATGTATACACCTTTCAATAAGTCAATGTACAAAACAGATTATTTATTCAACAAAACATGAAGACGATAGTGATGAATGACTTACCAGGCATTAAGCATACCAGACAAATCCAACCAAACCTTTCCATGACATCCATAGTGTATAATACTGTCTTGAATATGCTGTACGGCCACAAACTATAACCGACTATCAATATGATTAGATATTTTAGTTGTACGGTATTGACAATCTATAGATAAATGGCCTTTATCTGCCAAGCCTTGAAACATGTTTTATTGGGGTTTTAAAATCAGCACAGCATGTTTTTAAAAGTGAGGTTAACTTAAAAAATATAAAAGAAGTGTCACAAAAACTCTGCATGCTGAGTAAATAATCGTTCCACGTGACCTATATCCCATACCCGTTTTAACATACTACAAATGCAAAATAACGTGTGAATATTCATACATGCAGTATTTTTATAAACAAGTGGCTAAATGTTTCGGGTAAATCATAAGGAAGTTGACGTGTGTACTTCAATAGCATTCGATGACTTTACAATCGAAATTAAACAAGATCTGTGTGTCAAGGCTGGCATCCAGTACAACATCGATGTTTTCAGTACGGGTAATTGATAAAAAAGCTTATTTTTGGGGACCGTTCGGGGTAAAAAAAGGGCGGATATTTGACATGTACTCGTGTTCAGCATGAATTCGCAAATCGCTTAAGATAGGTTGCGGTATACACAACATCCCAAATAATTTACAATCGTGCTTACCGGTTGTGGTCGCATTGAAAAACATGCTCAGAAGTTGCGGTATTCGAAAATGCTGTCGATCTGGGATTCGGGTTGTTTTGGCGATGTCGAATTTCATAATTGTTATCTGTTGCTATTTGTACTGTTTGTATAAGAAGTTTTTAACCAATTTACTCTCATATTGACATTGCTTTTTGCCTCATTGAAGATTTTAATAAGCCTCTACGTCACGTTTACATGTTTAATAAGTTATCGGAAAACAGGCCATAATAACATATATTGACTTATATATTGGCATTCGAAGAGACAGGATCATTTTTAACGACGCAGTTGAACGGCGGTATAAAATAAAATTAAGATTATTGAATGAAATTTATTAAGCTATTTCTTTACAGTTATAAACAAGCGAGCTACAAGCTGTTTGCCACATTTGCAATAAAACAAATACGTATTTACTTAACAGTAGAAGTATAAAATTATGTTAAACAAAAACATTCTCACAACCCACTCGCAGTTTTAGATATGTACTAAGATCAAGTAAGAATATCAATAACAACTATGGAATGTGCAAGAGATAAAATAAATCTTCAGAAATAAGTAAACACAATTGACATCTCGCCAACTGTCAGATTCTTATCTAAATATCGATCGACCACTCAGCTATCGATAAATAGGGCGCGCCGGTCCCTAACGACCTGTCCACAATTTTCCAGATAAGCCAAACGTCTAGGTGTCACTTTTGTAAAGTAGTTACGTGTATTGTTTTCGCAAACAAAACGGAAATGAAATATAATAAAACGGTGTAAATATTTTTTATGTAAGATAAGTAAGAGGAACTGAATTTATACAATTTCAAACGCGAAAATATGGTCCTGAGTGCGAGTGGAAGCTTCAAAGTGTAGAAACACCGAAATCCTCCTTAAAGAACATTACTTTATTGCAGAAATAAAAAATGTTATATAAGCAATATTAAGGATGCATTATATCATGTGTATATGTAACATAATAGGGAATGTTGGCACCGTTTTGCGTAACTTAACGAAATTCCCGTTATATATCGCTTTTAACGTTAGAAACGAGTGACCACAATTTAATATTTAATATTACTATTTTGTACAATAGGGCTGTAACTAATACACTAGGTGACGAATACGATACGTATCACGAATACAGGGTGGCGAATACGAATATTTATTCGCGTACATGAATTTCAATGAACAAAAGTAATACTGAAAACTTGACATGCCATTATATAGTATGAAACTATGAGTATTTGTCAATTTGATTAATTGAGTATCATTGCATACTGAAAATATGAAATATAACACTTTGAAATAACAAAACACTGACTAGAACTGCTTAAACTTGTTGACAGATCTTGCAAATTGTCTTCGTCTCATTGTCTTTTTTGGGGGAAACCTAAGTAGCGCCAGCCAAACGACGTGTATTTGGCAGGCGGGTCAACGATATCAATAGCATTCCCTTTGCTAGGCTCCATGTTTGTTGACAGGTTGCACAATCATTGTCGTAAAGATAAACAAAAAATAAATTCCATCTGTTATTAAATCCTTTGTGTGTATGTTTGAGCATCAAATCACTCGTATTTACCTAAATATACATTAAACAACCATCGAAAGCTTTTTCAATTCAATGTCTTAAATATTCAACCGGCGCCCGCCATTTTTGTTGATAATCACACTGTAACATAGTGGGTGGGGTAAACCTGATGAGAAACGCCGGAATAAGGAGAAGAACATTTAAATATAGGGGTTTATTGTATGAACCTTCGTTTGTAAGGTAAGATAAGATGATTAAACTTTCAAACTCGAAACCACGTTGTTTTATTCGTCATATATTCGGTTCGGGAGGTGGCGAATAACGAATACGATTATAATGGGAGGTGGCAAATAACGAAAACGATTCGTCCACAGCCGTATTCGAGTAATTCGCATATTCGAATGTATCGTTACAGCCCTATTGTACAACAAATATCGACAAATGCCATATAAGAGTTATTAATTACCGCTAGCACAAATACGCGCGGTAACTAGGGGAGCAGTCGGTACCTGCGAGAACGTCTGGTAGCTATTGAGCAGCCTGACCAAAATCCTCTCATAGAGCGCTAATTTATATCATACAGATGGACAAGTGTATAATTGTTAATTTATAACTAATACCACAATTACGCGTAGTACCCGTTTATATTGCGATAGGCGAAGCGTTTGACGTGTAAACAATATGCTGTCCACATTAAACCTCAAAACAATATCGGACACCAACTTAAAAATAATTGAACAGCCAGCTGGTGAGGTGATAGAGCAAGTTGCTACTGAATCAGCTAGGATTGCAGCTAGCGATGCTATCTTAAATGAAATGACGTAAGACTATTATTTTGATTGTCAGCGGTTACAATCCAATTTTTTTTATTATTACATACAAAACATCAAACAATATAAAACGAGTTGTAAAACCATGTATCTATGTTTACCGCAAATCTCACAAGTGTAAGTTAGGCAATGTTTGGCAGTCCTTTTTATACAAATACTGAGGGTCAGAATGTCTGTCCATTCCCAATTCAAAATACAAGTATTTTCACTAAATTAGCTGTAAATTTTTCCAATCCTAGAATAATAGCCAAAATAATATGTCAAAAATAACAATAATCTTCTTATAAACATCATGATTGTTTTCTCCTAGAAACAAATTTTATGGCTGGTAGATCAGCAGTATGATTATTAACCTAATAAAATTCCAATATATTATGTTTAGTTGCATTCTAAATGTGATATTGCATATCAATATTTTACTAGATTGCAATTTCAACTATGTTTCCAGTTGAAGGATGGGAACTCCCGCAGGTTTCTCATATGCATCAGTGGAAGTCCAGTCTGGTAGTCAAATCGCAACATACGTCACGCCAACTGTTCCAATAAGTCAAGAGGCTTTACAAGTTACAGGCATTTTAATGACTGATGGGACAATGACATTCGTTGGATAGGTTGTGCAGCCAGTGTCTGGACAATGACATTCATTGGATCAGTTGTGCAGCTAGTGTCAATATGAGGGTTTTTTGTTTCTATTTTTAGTAATAATGATCTGATCAATCAATAAGGTGAAAAATGAAGGGTTGTACTTATTGACCCCTACATTGCCTTTTATATTGCCAAGTTTCACCGGATTTGCTTGAGTATTTGTAACCAACTGCAGGATATAGTGTTGAAAGCCCTGCCCATGTCATAGGAACTTATAAGTACATGTATATGCTTATTTAGTTTCGTTATGGAATTTTGCATTAATATTTTTGTTTGTAAATTGTTATTAAATAAATACAAGCTTGTTAGGTAGATGATCATTAGAATTTAAATCTAACAATGTTATAGATCTTGGTTAAGAGAGATACAACTTTGTATTTTTTTTTCACTTTTCAGACCTACTCATGACTGAAACTCCCCCCCCCCCCCCCCACACCTCACAAAAGCCATCACTACATTGGCAGATTTAGCATAAATGCATAATGTATTAAATATATGTATAAGGGAGTAAGAACATTGATGGTTGTTAACTGAATTGGTAAATGACTCTGTTTATTTTGCATATTTTGACCATTTGCCATTATGTGGTTTTGAATTTCTTGAAACATATTTCTAATAGTCCTATTAGATTTTAGTGAATTATTCAAATATACACTGGCAAATTGCTTTTTTTATTTTGATTTAAGCTAATCACATGTCTCTGATGAAATATAAATGCTCAAATTTTAAAGAAATAACATACAACTTATAAAACATGTAGAAAATTGTCTATGGGTGATTTTTGCATACACGGGTCGAACTTGTAGTTTTGAAGGACCTTTAATAATAAATGAGATTTTTTTCATTATTGTTATCACTCAATTGTCTTGTATTATATTATTTTATCATCTACAATCATATCCTGTTCCTGTTCTAAATATACAAACATTGTTAACAAAAATTGCCAAAAAAATATGAGTTTATTGAATTTATTTATCCCTAGGGGTAATTTAATTTAGAAGAAAATTCAAATTATGGGTCATCATACAGAAAAAATCACGACAAATTTTTTTGCATGGAAAGCCACCCTAAAAATTTGTAATAAGACCACATATGGTATGAAGTTTATGAAAATAATACTTTTAATGGATTTTGGAATATTGCCCATTACAGTTGTACTACCTTAATATGATCTGCGAATCTATTGAGTCGCCTTTTGAGGTGTGTATTTTACAGGCACAAGGTATGAAAAAGGAGAACGAAAGGGTGATAAAGTAGCTCAGGCGTTCAATGGCGAAATACATAGTATTCGAAAGAACAAGATTTTCGAGAAGGACGGATTCTCTGTTAGAAACGGAATGGGGAGCTGAAACTTCGAAAAAAGCTGGACAGTTCGAAGGGTAATAACGTATTGGAGAACATTGAAGAAGGCATCTCGAAAGCTATAATTAGTTTTGTGTGTGTGTTATTTTGTTTTAACAAATAACTTGTTAATATGTATAATGATAACTTCATTGATAATGATTGTTTTTATTTTGTCGATGATTATGATGTTATTCATGATGAGGAGTATAAAAGTATTTTGAAAATAGAGAATAATACACTATGAGTGAATGAAATTATTTAAGGTTTGATAAATACGAAATGGTGTTATAATATTTGGAAGAGAACGAACGGTTATGGTTTAGCACTAAAAATGAACGGGTTTCTCGTTTTGCGTTTACAGGAACTTAACGTTAACAAGTTATGATTTACCAACAGGGATTGTTCTCAGTAGTTAAAGGTTTTCCTTTTGGAGTAACAGGAAATTAAACTTTGTGTCAATACAGGTTTACTGTAAGATTAGGTTAATATGTTAAAAATCCACAATATGACGTGTTTTCTAGCGGAAATGTGCCAATGGCTTAGTTTTTTAGTGTATTAAGCATTTTAAATTAGTTAATCGAAATTAATAACGTGTTCTATTATATTAAGCTCATGCTATTTCCATGGGAATTTAACCAATGTTTCGATCAGTAGCTTAAATTATGTCTGTGGTGTTGCATTCGGAAAATTGTAAAGTCGGTAGTTTTAATTTTAAGAGCAGGAAATACAGTATTGATAGTGGGAACAAAAAAAGAGACTTGTACCTTTTGCACGTTTTAAATGTTTTTGCGTGTTGCATGTAGTGCATGTTCATCTACATGTTTTAATAACACTTTATTTTGTTTTTTTAAGAGCACAAAATACAGTATTGGTTGTGGAAACAAATAGAGAGACTTGTACCTTTTGCACGTTTAAAATGTATTTGCGTGTTGCAGTTAGTGCATGTTAATCTACATGTTTAAATTTCACTTTATTTATTTTCAAATGAAAAACATGTTTTTAAATTGATTACTAATGGTAAGCATATTAGTTAATCTAATATTAATGATAGTTTAAAAAACAAGTAAAGTCTTGTGGGTATGTCTCTTCTAAATATGGACTTCATTCCTTAATGTGGTGGTGCTTCAATAAGTGTTAATAGCAAGACTGTAGATAGACTGTGGCAAATACATGGTAGATAGACAGTATTTCCACGGATACGTCAAAAATGTTTTCCAGCACCTATTTACGGTTTCAATGAAATATGATTTTTGAGGCAAGTAGCATGTGGAAAAGGCACTGTTTATTATTATTAAATGATAAGTAATTGTGTTAAATTTGTTTTTCAGCTGATTGTTTGATTGTGTGTGGTTAGTTGACTATTTTATTCAAGGCCAGTTGGCCTGATGTGGAAAGCAAAATGGCTTTAGTGGCCAGTTGACCCGTTTTTTGAAGGCAGTTTGAGCTGATGTGTTAAAGTCAGTAGGTTTGTGTGTGCAGTTGAAGGAACGCTAGATTTATTATGTGGTCATTGAGATTGAATTAACAATGTTTACAAGTTAAATCTTTCAGTATTTGAACAGTTCGAAAGGTATACTAAAGAACTGTATAGGTATGATTTTCAAGTTGTTATTTTTATTAGTAGTAGTAGTATTGTGATGAGGATTATAATATTATTAATTTTATTACTATTATTGGTATACGATTTGTTATATTTTCGTGTTTTATTTGATTGGTCAGTTGGCAGTTTGTTGAAAGCCATTGGTAAAATACTCTTTCTTTAAGAGATGTGTCCAAGGCCGCTGAATTTATGAAGGAGCTTAAAGATAAAATTCAGCATCGTAATAAAATCATTAGAATTGCCGCCATTTCATCATTTCCATGGAAACTAACCCTTGTTTGGATCAGTGGCTTACATTATGTCTTTCCGGGTGCATTCGAAGAATTGCAAAACCGGAAATTAAAAAGAACCTATTACATCAGATATGTTAAAGAAATTGTATCACACTTTTGTCTCTGAGAGCGATTGTTCTTTGGGTGATTTAAGAGACGTTACGATCTGTTGTATCTAATGCTGTTTTTGCAGGATAAGTGAAATTTCGTCTGTTAAACAATCAGATGATATGTTTTAAGATACTCATTGTGAAAATAGAGTAAATGAAAGAAATTGACATTTTCAGAGAAGGTAATACAGTTTTGATTGCTAGAACGGATACAGATATTGGATGTTTATCTACTGACTATGTGTTTGTACCAGTTTATTGTTGTAAGATTAAATATTGTTTTAATTTGATCTTTAATGATAAGCCTATTAGTTATTCTTCTTTAAATGATAGTTTTACGAAGAAGTTAAGTATATTGGGTTATGTTGCTCCTAAATATGGACTTCATTCTTTTCATGCTGTTGGAGCATCAATATAGTTTTACGAAGAAGGTAAGTCTATTGAGTTATGTTTCTCCTAAATATGGACTTAATTCGTTTCATGCTGGTGGAGCATGAATAAGTGCTAATAATACGACTGTGGATATACTGTGGCAAAGGAATGGTAGATGGAAAGTTTTTCCACAATAGACGGTTATTTTAAAGATTTTTTGAAAGACAGATTATCCATGTCACTTAATTTAGATTTGTGCAAAGAGTCATGATTAATGTATGTGTAATTTAAATTGTATGATTTGTTGTTGGTAGCACATGTAAAGGCAATATAAGTTATTAGGATAAAAATAATTCGAAAAAGTTATGTGTTTGTTATTTGTGTGTGTCACTTGTGTCATTGGACCAATTGTTAAGGCCATTTTGCCTGGTTTGGAAAGCCAGTCGGCTTGTATGGACAATTGTCCGTTGTTTAAAAGCCAGTCGATCTGATGTGTGAAAGACAGACGGCTCGTGTTGGCAGTTGACCGAACTTTCTTAGAACGCATGTCAACATGGAATTAACAATCTTTGCAAGTTTATTTTTTGCAGTAACTGGAGTGTTCGATTGATGTATAAAGTATTGGAGAACATAAAGGTCGGTTTATGGGGTATGTTATTATTATTGATGTGATTATAACTTTATTTTTAATAATTATAATTAATTGTATGAAAATGTTTTCAATATGTCTGTTTTATTCTCTTTTGTATTATTTAAGTGGTCAGATGACCGTTTGTTGAAGGCCATAGTGTGCCTTATGTGGATAAGCCAGTTTGCTTGTGTGGTCAGTTGACCGTTTGTTGAAGGCCATAGATTGACTGGTCATTGTGTGCCTGTTGTGGATAAGCCAGTTTGATTGTGTGATCAGTTGATCGTTGTTGAAGGCCAAAGTGTGCAGATTTTGGTTAAAATACATATTTTTATTGCTTTTACAAATGAAAATCTCCATGGTTTAATGATACATGAACATCATACAAAAATTCATTGTTGCATGCGAAACGGTTCTTTAAACACAATCCCCAAGAAAACAATAGAATTATCTTCTTATAATATAGAAGTGAATATGCTAAACAAATCCGTTATTTTTAATATAAATACTTCAATACAGAAAAACACAAATTATCTAATACGTGTTAGAGTTTATCGGATGTGTCTTTACAAGATTTCGTAAACCATTTTAGAAATATTTCAAATTAAATTGAAATTTCGAGTCTGCATGCATACTGAAAATGTGCATGATTTTGATGTAAATATCGATGAACTTGATATGGATTTTACAGAAGATGAATTGGAAAACAAAAACAATATTATCACTCAAAAAAAGTTGCGATCTTGATGGAAATGTTTGCGACCTAATCAAAGATTCGAAACATTTTATTGCACCTTATCTTGTGGTCATATTTAACTACATATTTAACTGACGGTCGCTTTCCTGACGCAAGGGCCAAGGGTGTAATTGTCCCTATTCACGAAAAGGGCGATACTAAAAATCCTTCGAATTATCGGGGTATAACTTGAATCAATACGGCTAAATTGTTTTCTCTGTTGATTAGAAATCGAATCAATAAAAAGTGTCAAAATAACAAAAAACATTAATGACTCACAATTTGGCTTCAGGGACAATCATAGTTCAACGGACTACATTTTCATCTTGCATTTAATTATCCAAAAAAGTTTTATCATCCAGTAACAAACTATTCTGTGGTTTTATAGATTATGAAAAGGAATTCGATACTGTGAACCACGATATTCTATGGGTAAAACTGGTACAATCAGGCCAGAGCTGTAAGATTTTAAACAGTTTTAAGTCAATCTATTCAAACATCCAAACTCGTATCCGATCAAGCTCGACCATGAGCTTTTCCGAATTTGTTGACAAATCAATCAGTTTAAAACAAGGTGTGCCCCTCTCACCCTTTTTATTTTTACTTTGTTTTAATGATATCACTAATTATAGTGATATGGTTAATTTATTGGACAAAGATATTGTACAGATTTCATTGTATCGTCTGCTATTTGCTGACGACATCGCACTGTTTGCCACTAATACGAAAAGTCTTCAAGCCCAACTTGATAATATATCGCAATACTCCACATCATGTGGTTTAAAAATTAATGTTAACAAAACCAAAGTACGTATCTCTGAAAGCGTGAGAGTCTTCATAATTATCAGTGGAATATAAATTAACAAATCATTGACATTTTTGACAGTTTTTGCTACTTAGGTGTAAAATTGTATTACACATGTAATATGCAATATACTGTAAAAGCTCTCTCTGATCAAGTCCTGAAAGGGGGTCACCGCACTTTTACAGAGATTTTTTGTTTTAACTATCCCATAGTCTTCTTTGCTTATTTAATAATGTTAAAATGGATGTTAAGACTAAATTGTATCTATTTGATTGTAAGATTTTACCTATCCTGCTGTACGGCTCAGAAATATGGGGAAAATATAACTTAAAGGATATTGATGCCTTACAATGTAAATTTTTGAAAAAAATTCTTGGTGTTAAACTGTCAACATTAAATAAGGCTGTATTAGGTGAAACCGGCAGATATCCAATAACAGTGTCTAGTAAAGAAAGAGCTCTTAAATTTTATATAAAAATAATGAATAATACAGAATCCATTATGGAAAGAGGGTTCGTAAATCAACGAAATCTTAATACCTTTTGCTGGTTTAAAGCATGCAAATGCTACTTTGGTTGTCTGGGGAATGGTGCTCTTTTTGAGAATCCAAATGTCAACATTAGTTTTGCCTCAGTAAAACAACGGATCTGTGACCAGATCCAACAAACATGGTTAGAATCCATATCAAATATGCATACGTTATCATACTACTGTAAATTTAAAAGTACTTTTGAATATGTTGATTATTTAGACGATGAAAAATCAAGAATATCCCTTACCAGACAACGTCTGAGCTCTAATAATGTAGCAATTGAAACGGGTTGATACAAAAATGTAGATCGCAGTAATAGAGTGTGTAGTTATGTTCACGAAACACTGTTGAATCTGAATACCATTTTGTTTTATGTTGTACTGCTTTTACTGACATTAGGAAAAATACATAGTAAGTACTTCCTGGCCGTCTATGAACATGTTTATTAATTTCAAATCATCTAGATCTAAACGAAAAATAAAAAGCGTTGCTAAATATTGGCATCATACTATGATTTTACGTGATGCATTGCTTGCTGTGTGAACTCTAAATATACATATGTGATGTATAAATTATAAAAATAGTCATATAATATGCTGGATTATGTATAATTTCTGTAAATGGCCCAAGGCAAGGCTTTTGCCGTTTTGTGCCAATAAACGAAACGAAACTATAATGCTGATAAGAATTTAATAGTATTGTTTGAATAGAGAATTATACATTTACTCATAACTATGAGTAAACGAAATAATCTTCGGTTTGATAAATACGGTATTGTATTGGTTTAATACATGATATTTAGAATGATAACGGTTAAGCGCGAAACATGCACGTTTTTTATGAAGGATTTAGCGCGAAAACGCACGGGGTTCTCGTTTTGGGTTTATATGATCTGCAAACCTATTGAGTCGCTATTCGAGGTGTGTATTTGACAGGCATAAGGTATGGACAATCAGAACGAAAGGGTGATACATCCTCCCACCCTTAATTAACATGTTTTGTTTAAATAATTGGTTACATTACTTCTACGTTGTAATGTTGCAATGATAAAGTAGATATTAAATTAATATTCAGTTCGGTTTATAAGTTCATGTGAGCTGGGATCTTAACACGAACCGATGCCTTTACCGTGAAAGTCAATGGGTGTATTCGTTTAAGTCTGAAGCAGCTAAGTTTTCTTGATTATTTTGTTTCATCTGTTACTTCATATTGTGTTTGAATGTGAATTTTAATTCTAAGTTATGTGTATCATATTTAAGACTCTCACTTCCTGGAGATATTTCTTCCGGCATATTTATTGAGATCTAAGTATGTTTAAATGGTGTTGCTGCAGTTTTGCTGATTTTGTTCCATCTAATAGATTTTGTCCAAAATTTATATTTAAGATATATATACAAATACAATATGAAAAATAAAGTTAAGATATATATACAAATACAATACGAAAAATGAAATAAAAACGGTAACCGGCCTTGTTTTTATTTTATTCACCATGATTATATAACATGTTATTTTTCGATAAAACTGAAAAATCTCTAATTGCGTAAAAATAATTAATAACCTATGAAATGTGCAACATGTAGATATGTTTTAAGCGAAGATACATCATATAACATTCAATTAAACCACACACTACCAATAAAATGGAGTACACAAGTTTAATTTTAAGAATTTATTTTTTATATTTTTTATATCACCCCAAAAAACGTCATTTTTCACGATTATAACCACATAAATGGAATTTTTTTTTCTGTCGAATAGAATCCTGCGAAACTGCTCAAATATGTTCATCTACATATTATCATCATAACGCACAACTAAAAAAGGGGGTCACCGCACTTTTAATAGAGATTGTTTGTTTTAACTATCCCTACCGTCTACGTCAAATTTCATAAAATACAGCAATTAGGCAAAACCCAAGTATCGGTACATAGATTGTTAGAAATATGCATAAACATCAGAAATTGTTTACAATCTTAACTGGGATCACAACAGCTTACCAAAAGACATTAATAAAAAACAATATTTAATCACAAACATAATACCATACAGTATCAAACTTGACCTTAATCATTAATAACATACATGTACTTGTTCACAGATTTCGGCATGTTTTTAATTTTTGTGATTAAATGCTTTAAATTGATAAATGTTAACAACTGGACTTAAAAGCTCCAGTATAAAACAAGAATGAAATTACAGAAAGAAAGAAAAATAATTGAAAAGTTAACGCCATCTGGGATCGAACCACTTGCAATTGTATTATGAACCAACTCGGTCATTTCTGATGATTTTAATAACAAAAATATTGAGTTGTGATTATAGTATCATCGGTGTTGCTATAAATATATACTCGGTTATATAAAATTCCACAACACCCCTTAAATGTCAGTGTTATCGTTTTTAGCTCATCTATTTTTTGAAAAAAAAATTA
This sequence comes from Dreissena polymorpha, assembly GCF_020536995.1. Classification (NCBI taxonomy): domain Eukaryota; kingdom Metazoa; phylum Mollusca; class Bivalvia; order Myida; family Dreissenidae; genus Dreissena; species Dreissena polymorpha. Next base: position 121,710,039 of record NC_068357.1, read on the forward strand.
TGAGCTATTGTCATCACCTTGGCGTCGGCGTCGGCGTCGGCGTCCGGTTAAGTTTTATGTTTAGGTCCACTTTTCTCATAGAGTATCAAAGCTATTGCATTCAAACTTGGTACACTTACTTACTATCATGAGGGGACTGGGCAGGCCAAGTTTGATAACTCTGGCGTGCATTTTGACAGAATTATGGGCCCTTTTTATACTTAAAAATTGAAAATTTGGTTAAGTTTTGTGTTTAGGTCCATTTTATTCCTTAAGTATCAAAGCTATTGCATTCAAAGTTGGTACACTTACTTACTATCATGAGGGGACTGGGCAGGCAAGGTTAGATAACTCTGGCATGCATTTTGACAGAATTATGTGCCCTTTTTATACTTAAAAAATTGAAAATTTGTTTAAGTTTTGTGTTTAGGTCCATTTTATTACTTAAGTATCAAAGCTATTGCATTCAAACTTGGTACACTAACTGTCATGAGGGGACAGGGCAGGCAAAGTTGGATAACTCTGGCGTGCATTTTGACATAATTATGTGCCCTGTTTATACTTAGAAAATTGAAAATTTGGTTAAGTTTTGTGTTAAGGTCCACTTTATTCCTACAGTATCAAGCTATTGATTTCATACCTTGCGACACTTACTAACTATCATAAGGGGACTGTGCTGGCAAAGTAATGTAACTCTGACTGGGATTTTGACAGAATTATGGCCCCTTTATACTAAAAAATTTGAAAATTTCGTTAAGTTTTGTTTTTTTAGTCCACTTTACTCCTAAAGAATCATAGCTATTGTTTTCAGACTTGGAACACTCGCAAACTATTAAGGGACTGTACAGGACAAGTTGCATAACGCTTGTTGATATTTTGACGGAATTATGGCCCTTTTTTTTTGACTTAGTAACTTTAAATATAAGGTTAAATTTGTGTTAACATCTACTTTACTTCTTTAGTATCAAGGCTATTGCTTTCAAACTTCGAATACTTTTATATTATCATGAGGGTACTGTACCTGGCAAGTTGAATTTAACCTTGACCTTTGAATGACCTTGACTCTCAAGGTCAAATAATTCAATTTATTTAAAATTGCTATGACCTCGTTATTTATTATCATATTTTATTGACACTTTGACAAAACAACTTTTACCTGACATACTACAATAGACTCCACCCAAACCATCCCTGATGCCCGCCCACCCCGACCCCCCCCCCGTCATTTTATTTGAAAGATCATCTTTTAAATGACCACAACCTCACACTTTACACCCCCCGAACTCCCCCCTCAATTTGTTTTTCAAATCATCTTTTAAATGACCACACCCTCACACTTTACCCACTTTATCCCCCCGCCCCCCTCAATATTTTTTCAAGTTTTGTTTTTTTAAAGATCATCTTTTAAATGACCACACCCTCACACTTTACCCCCCCCCCCCCTGAACCCCCCCCCCTCGACCCCCCCCAATTTTTTTTTGTAAACATGGTTAAAAAACAAAAATATTACTTTTTATCATTTTCTTTTTTTAAAGACTTACCAACTATCCCACCCAAGAATCCCCCCCCCATTTATTTTTTTGGCATTTTTATTTCTTACGTTTGGAAGATAATGTAATAAATGACCACACACCCACACTATACACCCCTCTCCACCCCACCCTTCCATCTTTTTAATTGAAGTATTGAGATAGGTCCCTTCACCTTTAAAAAGAAAAATAGATGAGCGGTCTGCACCCGCAAGGCGGTGCTCTTGTTTGTCTTGTTACGTAATGAACGTTTAATTTGACAAGGTATTGTATTTTCTCTATTTAAATACGATTACTTTATCTTTTCCTTTTGGTGTGACTGGTTAGATGTGGATTTTGGTTTAATATAGCTGTTGCAAAATTTCGTCACATGCATATATATAATACTCGAATGCTATGATATATCGACACTCTTTTCACGTTTTTACTATTAGTTTATGGATGGTATTGTTTGAGTCATTAGTTGGGTTCTTCTTGATGTCCGGGATGCGTACGGAATGTTTTTGATGTTTGTTTGTTATGATAATTTGGGCAATGAGATTGAGTATGTGTTGTTTACCTGTTTTGCTAAAGAACACTTAATGTAACATGACAGTAATAGCTGCTTATTTGTAGATTTCTCTAACTTTAGAGGTTTCGGGAGGTGAATCGTGCATTACGACCGTTGAATGTATGGGGTGTACGTAAAGTCATGTACACTTCTCTTGATTGGTGGAAGTGGAGTAATCTTGCAAATAATCCCAGTTTCTTTAAACAAACATAATGCTTCACATTTGTAGATTTATACGAGTTTTAAGCAACTTAACGTGATGGATGGGAATTGGGACGTCCTGTGTGTCCTTTGGGCATCGGCGGGGATAAGGTTATTCAAACCTTAACTCTTGATTTTAGGTTTGAACTTACCGCCTCATTAATATGAATAAATTTGCACTATTCACATGCCACACATGTGAATGTTTAAATATATATATATATATATATATATATATATATATATATATATATATATATATATATATATATATATATATATATATATATATATATATATATATATATATATATATATATGTCCTACACAGTTAAATTAGTATTGTTTCAGTTCTTTAGACGTCTGAACAAGGATGTTTGCACCTTTTACGGGGGTCTCGAAACTCATCAACTGAGCGGTGCCATTGATGTCGATCTGCGTTGCACAGAGAATACAAACGGTCGTCAGAAGAATTTATTTTTTGCATTCATATGTCGAAAGTTCCGTCAAATACAAAACAACAACTCCTTTTTTGTCTTTTGGTTAATATTTGTATGGAAAACATTTGACAAGATTTACGAGGATAACAAGTATGCTTTATCGATGCTTAGAATGATGGGGACTTTAATGATAATGATGTTGATTGGATGATGATAATATGGTTGATAATGGTGATGAGAATCTAATAGTATTTTGAGAATCAATATAATAAATTAACTCATAACTATGAGCGAGCAACTTTAGTGGTAGCTTTTCTGGGTGTTCTAACAGCTAAGCCACGTGATTAAGTCCGGACGAGACGTCAATTAACTGTCAAAAAACATTAACATTTTTCCACTGAATAACTTGTTATCAAATAAAAAAAATTACCTTGTATTGTTAAGAGTTAAAACTGATCCAAATTCGAGTGTTTGTGTCGTGTATTGTCCACGTTTTTTTTATCATGTTCTGAGTAATGTGTTTGTCTAGCCTTTCTAGCCTTTCTCATGGTACAATATGTTATTAATATAAAAATGGCGATGAATAATATATCGTAAATCAGTCGAAATTACACTATGATTTGACAGATTGAGTAGATTCCGCTGTCAATATTGATAAACATAAGAATTTCAACTCTTGTTCGGTGTTACTTCAGTTGACAATCTTCAAAGGTTATGCATATTTTATTACACGATTGGTATAACTTCCTAATTTAAACCTGACATATAACTATTCCAATCATCTTTATAGAGTTGTCTGCTTTCATTCCGCATCCAGGCGGGTAAAACATAAAAAGTCTGCTTTCCGAAGATGCCGAGTTAATGTCGATCGTTTTCAGAATATCCAAACGTCTGCCGAAAGTATGTCGACCATCCCGAAACTGTCCCGAATAAACATTAAGCGTCGAACTTGTACAACTTCTAAAATGAGAATGCCGAAACGTGTTCAATATCAATCAGGCAACGAAGGTTTCAAAAGCGTAGTGAAAAAGCTGAAATCAGGTCTTGATTTAGAAAAACCAAAACACCCCGATTTTGCAAAATTCGCATTCATGAACCTTTCGAGATTCTAGTTAACGACAAGTTTCATAGAATATAATTCCTTATAAATCTGTGTTGAAATAACCGCTTATATCTATGTTGTGTTTTAAATATAAATATTGATACAATTGTGTTTCTGTGTCGTATGAAAAAAAAACACACATGATAGTGGGTGTTTTCCCAAAATGCACCTTCTATTCTTTTTTCTCTGCTGCACTAGCGAAAGGTTGATTTTCTGGTAACACGTCTGCTTTTAGTAGATTTTGTAAATATCAATCATTTATTATTTTTTATTTAATAAAAATTAATTTCTTTAAAAATTAATTTCTTTTATTTGAAGTAGCGAATACATGCCTCCGATACATAAAGGTTTAAATCTCGTATAAATCATTAGATACAAGCAGACGACAATAAACCATGCGTGAAATCGATTTCAGTAGTTACTAAATCGGTATAAATGCTCGAGTTTCACGTATCTCGTGCCTTTTGCGAAATAGCTTTGACTGAGAAACCCCACCCACCCGCCCAAAGAGATTGTTAATAATTATGTTCAACCTTTTTGTAATGTTCAAATGTACTGCCAAGCTATTTATTTCAGAATGGCTGTCAATCTGTTGCGGGAGACCACGGAAAACGTTCGGGTATTCACCAACTGTACACGACTCGTCGGTTTAATCGTCGGGCCTCAAACCGTGGATAGCGGCGGCGCCATGACCTGGATACATCGCTATCGTCCAGAATTAGGTCCATATCCAGTATATTGCTGAGACGCGACAACAGTGAATGGAGATTACCGGAAACAAAGTGTCAACCAAAGTGTTCGAGTGGTTCTGCTACTTAACCTGCCGCGTAAAAGTGCTGTGACGTGTGCCTTCTTGCAACGAAATGAATGTGTATTCATAGAAGGGCTGTTAATCTGTTGCGGGCGACCACGGAAAATGTTCATGTTACATTTACCAGTTGCACACGACTCGTCGGTAAAACGTCGGTTTAATCGTCGGGCATCATACCGTAGATAGCGGCCATTGGGATGATACATAGCTATCGTCCAGAACTAGGTCAATATCCAGGATGTCGCTGAGACGCGACATCAGCGAATGGAATTTTCAGTTCTGTGCGTAACGAAGTATGGCACAGAACGCAGGTCTAAACATAACGCACAGCCCAAAGCAGGTATATGTGCGGTTCGTTCATGCGTATGGTTGTCGCGTGAGTGATGGTCACTCAGGCGGATATAGGCGGTAATGTGCACGGGGTTTTCATTGTTTGGTCAGCTCTACGCTATACTTCGATCAGAAAACTTTAACTTTTTTGACTCGAATCGCATTAATAAGTTGGTTAATATGACCCGTTATGTGTGTGTTACACACGTACATGTTAATATTGGTTGTTTTCGGGTACTGTTTTCCAGAGTTATTTTACATTGAGCATCTGATGATTTCTGTTGAAGTTTTATCTCTGGTTTTTAATCTGGCCCTGAATACAAAATTTAAGGAAAAAGAATAGAATTGATGTATACAAGTCATAGTTGTATTGTGTTATAAATTTATATATCAAAGTTGTATTGTCATGTTATTATACGCTTATACTTGATTGTGATATATTACGAAAATGTAATATTCGTAGATGTATGTTGCCACATAACTGATCGCAAGTCTTGCCCAATGCAAAACGAGTTATGTTTTGAGCTTAGTTGTGTGAAGCCATTATGTGAAACACAGTGTCACCCAATGTGTTGGAGTGTTTCGGCTACTAAACGTGTCATGTAAAAGTTCTGTGACGTTTGTCTTCTTGAAATTAAATGAATGCGTATTATTAGGTAATTTTGTTGCTGCAAAATTGTGTGAGATATTGTTTTTGTTACGACAGTTAATAATTAAGATCTAGGAAAATCTGACACAACAGCTTATATGCCATTATTAATTTATTTTATTTGTTTGATACTTCATTCAAATATGTCATTTAGGCGGAAATTCTATGTCTTGGAGGTGATCGGAACCATACAAATTATAAAAAGGTAACTATATAATGATGTACATACGTCCGGGGGAGGTAAACATAGCATTTTGTTGTCACCTATCACGTAGTGCTCGTATGTGTGAGGATGGCAGGAATGCTTTCAAAATTATTTTCGGGATAGTATGGGTGTTCTAGTACTCGCTCGATGGCACGGCGTGCTTAGGCGTACCTGGAATAGCTCTTTTTGGCTTTAAAACCTACGGTACGGCGTACCGAGGATTTATTTGGCCGGTTGCGGTGGCCTTAGCGATTGCGCATGTATGTTATGTTGCACGGTACGGCGTACCGAGAATTTATTTGGCCGGTTGCGGTGGCCTTAGCGATTGCGCATGTATACAATGTTGCACGGTACGGCGTACCGAGAATTTATTTGGCGGTTGTGGTGGCCTTAGCGATTGCGCTTGTACAATATCTACTTCCAAACCAGCAACGTGTTTGTTGAAATAGGAATTGCATTCATTTGCGAAATAGCATAAAATAGTGTGGATTGTCTGTTGGCGATTATTGCATACACGAGAAGCTAAAGCAATAGTGCAACTGGGGTTGTGGCTATCTTTAGGGCAGTACTTCCGGTCGCCTCCTCAACATGGCTCAGTTATAGTGATAGTCTATAGCTGAGGTTTATTTACTCTAGTGCTAGTCTGGTGTAAATTATATTCCGCCATTTGGCCATTTAATTCCATTTATATTTTTGTATTGTTCTTCTCATATGTTTTCTAGTGTTCAAATATAGAATATAAAATGTGTTTACGTAAAATAACACATTAAACATTATAATAAATATGTAACTGACGAAGCTGGCGTTTCTTGTAATTATTCATCAGCCCTTGCTCTTGTTAATAAATTCGCGAAGAAAAGTGGATGTCGCCAAAAGATCAGGGATCAATTTGATAAGTATGACATAGACAAAAGGTAAAGGACGGTTACACTTTGTAATCCGAATAACTCTAACCCGATGAATGAATCAAATCTTGGTTAACGAATGGGGTACTGAGCTGCTTTCTGAAATAATAACTGTTCCTCGTTTTGTCTAATTACATGGAGCGTACCAATATTCAGATGAGCAATTGTAGCATCTTAATGTTTCAAGACACCAATTTTGTATGCAATTCTTCAAATCATTACCTTTTGTCCGAAACCCAAAAAGTGTAACATTAAATATTTCCATCAGTCACAAGACATTTGTTTCGTAGTCAATGTGTTTATGCCATAAATAAACGTTAGAATTGACTGAAACATTACCATTTTCTCGAAAGAGTGAAACGTATATTCACCGCTTGAGTCTGAAACGAATTGCAAAGATAATTGTTTCTGTTCAACTCGGTGATCAACTTTTCGTCTTTCAATTCGTCACTCTTCCCGATTAAGGGATTTATAAGGGGTCATTGATTTTTGATAATTAAAACATGTACATTTTTGTTTCCGCAAGAGATCACCGACACGAAAGATCCGAGTTAGATAAAGCTTGATATGCAGCATCAATATAGGGTATACACCACCTTGTTATGTCATTCCCGCGTCGAATTTCATGACGAGGCTGATCTTGAAAACTTTCTTTGCCTATGTTATGTAAATTATGGAGAATATAAATTATTACAAGGCAGTTGATATTAATTGTTCACATTCGGGGCGGTCATTAGTGATTACGACCTAAGTGACTGCAATGTTTAAGTCGCTTCATCAGTGTCATATATTGGCGACTTGGCTACAAGGGTGGAGGGGCATTATACATGCACAAAAGTCAATCATGGCAATAATACTTAAGTATAAAACGCATAAAATATCAGTTTGAAATACTGGTTGAGGAAAAAGAAGCTTGCATTATATTTACATAAAGTTAATAATTTAACATTTCATTTATTTGAGCTGCAAAGAACATTTTTCATGTGTGACAATCTGGTTTAAAGTTTTAATGTACACATATTCTTTGGCTAAGTTTAAAGTAATCAATACTCATATGATCAAACAGTACCTTTGCATTATAAATATTAAATCTGTTTACTGCTATTATACAACTTAACGCCCTTTGAATGTTAACTTAGTTTGTGTTAAGTTCGAAATTCCTTATTGCTTGACTAAGATTAAGTGTGTTTTTTTCTGGGATCTTTTTAAAAGAAATAAACTGTGATATTAATGTATCAATTGATTTTGGGTTGTTAAGATTTGTTTGTTGAAAGAGTATTATCAAAATAGAGACGTGTTCGAGATCTGAGTCTACCGTTGCTGGAAATTGTGATGTGGATAAGTATTATTGAGTAAACACAGATGTGCATAGATAAAAATGACGTCATCATGTCATCGCTTCTTAATTACGTCATCCGACACACTTTAACTGTTTTGGGCTACATGCATAGGTCATCGGGTTCATATTGTTAAACTGAATTAATGCTTTCTCTCTGACGGGCGTTTCTTGTTCAATTATTTTTGTAACAAGTCACATACACAACCAAGCTATGAAATGTGGATCCTCTACACCCATAATCACTGCTTTTTCCTGATTCGTACGATGATAATCTGACATATTAACTATATGATGCTATATTCTTTTAAAAATCTTTTTCTATAAAGAAGGGATTTAGTTGACACTTGTTCGTAATTTCATTTCATCGTTACTCAAATAGTTGTTTTCTGTTGCTTTGGCCCGCTTTCTGCAGTTGAGTAATTAAATGGTAATTAAATTAAATGCGTTTTATTCACTTTTATTACTGTTTCAATTGAGTTGCAATGCTGTAAAGTTAAATTTTATTTACACTTAAATAGGTATCCTGTCTGTTTTGTCATGCTGATCTTTCTAATCTATGGCTACTGTGCATGTTTTTCTTAGTACTTATAGTATAAGTATAAAAGTGTAGTTTTATAGTATAATTGAGTAGTGTTGATCGAATTTTTTTGACACAGTGTTGCAAAAATGTATTCGTATCTGTGATACGTCAAATGTTATTATGTAAAGCGCCTTTGAACGTGCACTCTTGTATAATTTATGATTATAATAATCCTGCATATTGCTCGGCCATGTGTGAGGTTAAGCGCTCTTAAACCGGTTTTAACCCCCAATGATTTGTATTGACCGTCCCAAGTAGCCCCAGCATTATTCTTCTATTTGTGTATTTATTTATTTCGTTTTGTGCTGTGCCGTACTGTTTTGGCATTTGGTCACTTGCCTGAAATAAAGGACCAACTAATTATTTATAATAAGAATGCAATACTTCTCCAGCAGCCGGAGTTTCACTTCTTTATATTATACAATCTGCAAGGAAAAGTCTGCATATATAGATGCATATTTTTACTGTCAAACCATCGTCGGATACATACGTTCGACCCATTCTGATACTCCCCTTTTATCTAATGCTGGAGAGTAACGGAATGAATTACTCGTAGGTATCCGACGATGCTGTCAAATACTTCAGTGGACAATGTGAAAAGCATGGTAGGTAGTTTTATTAACAAAATCCTTTAGGAAGGGATCAAGTAATGAAGTGGCCACTTTCTAAGAAGATGGAGAATTCTCTTCTACCACAGTCAGTTGTGCTGTTCTATGCGTTAAGCCTACGCATTTAGATAATAATTACAGTATTTATGTTAGTGTCAGTAATGGTGTTTTTGAGAATTATTTTTGCATTTTATTCAAAGGGCTTCGATACGTCTTCAAGCAATGGACACACATTGGCAGCAAAATATTTGACATTGTATTGTGACCTCAAACCAAGAATCATTATGTGTAGGAGTATAATTACTATACACGCTGTATTGTGTGGATTTGGAATAAGAAATCACACTTTGAAATGGACTTCATTTTTGTATTTGATGTAAATATAAAAAACTGTTTGTTCTATGTACATATATTATTTTTGTCAAATTATGTCTCTAATTTGTGTATAAAAACCCTTTTCCATAACATTTTTATCAACAGTGATGTTATTTGTTATCAGTTTGGGTTTATTATTTAAGTATTTACATGCACGTATGTAACAGACTACATTTTTCAGGTGTTAATAATTCAAATTTAATAGCTACTTTGTAGTATTATATTTAAATGATGCAAATATATAGAGATAAAACTGCATGGAATGTATTATTGAACAATCGCTGTTCAATCGCTGTTCATTCAAAGATTGATGTCTTATTTAAACTTCACATGATACTGTGGTTATAAATAAATTTAAAACGAGATGCAAATTTCGGGCGTACTACGAGCGGAAAATTGGGCGAAATATGTAAATCTGGTCGGACGGAATTTAAACTTGCATGCAGAAATAAGATAACAATATTAGCTTTAACCTATAATAGTTACCGTCTATTAACCTGACAACATGTCCCATCCCAAGTCTTTTCCTAAAGATTTGAAAGCACACACATTTATATGATATCAGGCTTAAGTGTTGAAAGTGAATGGAAAGGTAAGCATGATTCAAGAACCTGTGAGTGACCTTAACCTTTGGTGATAAAAGGTTGTAATTTACCTAAAATAACAAGCTAAAGAAATACAACCTTTGGCAGCCATATTTTTTCAAAAAGACCAGAACCATTTGCAAACTCAATTGAAAACATCACGGAAACAAACAGTCTGAGCAAGTTTCATGAAGATTGGGCAAACAATGTGACTTCAAGGCAAGGAACCGTGGCAATGTTTTTCTACAGACTGGAAGCATATTAAGAACTTGGACCAGATATTATAACAACAAATGTTCTGACCGAGTTCCAAAATGATTAGACTAAACATTTGACTTCTTGAGTGTTAAAAAGGTATAACCATTGCCTTATAAGGAAAACTGACCCGCCACTTGGCAACAATGTTTTTGAACAGACCGGAATCATTTTCGAACTCGCCCAACATTATATTAGAACAAATGTTCTGAATAAGTTCCATGAACATTGGACAATACGTTAGACAACTTCTAGGCCTCCATTTTATGCTAATAAACATTTTCAACAAAGTTGGTACCAATCATATAAAAACTGAGTGAGTTAAACAGCAGAAACAACACAATGCACACATATTAATGAATTGTCAATACATTTACAATAAACGAGTTAAACAACATTTCGATCGTGACGCTCACTGAATATTGGCTATTAGACATTATGAGACATCACGGATTTGGCCTTCTGCTTTAATATTCCTATATATAATTTAACACAATAAATATCAAATTCCACTCAAATAAGTGTATTGATATTTACTTTAGAAGTCTTTATAAATCATATGACTCCTCTGTCGTAACAAGTTTTGACTGTATGAACATGATTTCAACAAACCGAGCAGAAGACAATTATGAGACTTTACATGCCACATAACGAATTTCTGGGCCTTGCAGTTTCAGGGGAGATGTTCTAGAGTTTTTGGAAAATACATATACCAAAACATGTAACCCTTAAGGCGGGGCAAATTTTTACCCCAGGTGCACGATTCTAACAAAAGTGGCAGAGGATTACCATATGATGTTAAAGGGAGATTATACGATTTTTATATGTGTTATATTGTAATATGTTGATAAAAATATGTTACAATAACACTAAATAGGAAAAATAATCAAAATTATACATTGAAGACGAATTTCATAAAATGCAGCAGAGACAAATAAGCGCCCCAAGCCGATTGTGACGAAGATATTTCGTACATATTTTCCTACAATAACCGAAGCATTCTTTATGTTATTAGGATCGGAGTTAGTGTCGGAGGGTCATGTGAATTGATATCGTTGCAGGAAATTAAAATGATCCGTAAAACAAAATTCAGATTCACATTGTACATGCATGATATACATGCTTGCGATTTCAACTGTACATATATTTTCGATTTTAGAATTAAATATCTGGCTTATTTAGCATTTTTAACCAGGTTTTCCGAAGGAAAAAACCGGTTATTAGATTGGCGAATGTCGGCGGGCAGGCGTGCTTGCGGGCTGGCGGGCGGAACAAGCTTGTCCGGGCCATAACTTTGACGTTCAATGTGTGATTTTAAAATCATTCGGCACATTTGTTCACCATCATTAGACGATGTGTCGCGCGAAAGAATTACGTCGATTTCTCAAAGGTCATGGTTACACTTTGAGTTCAAAGGTCAAAAATGGCCATAAATGAGCTTGTTTGGGCCATAACTTTGTCATTCATTGGAACCATGTGTCGCACGAAAGAACACGTCAATATCTCCAAGGTCAAGGTCGCCATGACTAAAAATAGATTTATTTTGAAACAAAGGGTGTTAATTTTGTTTGTTCAGATCAAAAGTTCAGTTTGAGTTGTTACCCTTTATTAGACTTTTTCACAATGAAAACCTGGTTTTGTGACAATTTTGTCCCTTGTGCGACACATGTTCTCCTTAACTTTTATTTTAAATATTTGACAAAATCGTATTATCTTCCTTTAACCTAAATATAAAACCCCCGACTTTTTACAGTCATTTCCTGTGAATCTATATAAATCATTTGACCCATGGCGGGGCCAGTTTTAATCCCAGGGGCATGGTGTGAAGTTCAACAAACCTTTATCGTGACACTAGCTCTAAATGAATCCATTGTTCGTGTGACATACATGGTACCATTTGTTAATGATCTTCATGTTCATAGCATGAATACAGTATTGCGACTCCTATAACAAACGCAAAATATATAATAGGCTATGGGCTTTGTAAATTCACATAGCCGAACGCTTTTTGACACTTCATCTTAGACCATCTAAAAATTGGGTGGCAGACGTCCCCCCCCCCCCCCAGACGTTTCCTCCCTAGACGTTTCACCCCCATTTTGGGGGTGAAACGTCTGCATAATATGAACATGTATATTAGAAGTAGTTATTTGTAATAATGCCGGGATATGTGAAAAAAAATAACTTTATCAATTAGTATTTAAATTGAGTGCGTTTTATGTCATAATAATTAATGATTTAAAAACAAATTGATGTAAGTTGAGTTCTGAGTGATTAGATATTAATTTCTGATTTTTGATGGTTGTTTTTAGGGAAGCCTCTAACAATTTTACCTATTAAAAAGATCTTATTATAATTGTTTTTATAAGTGCCTGAATTTTTTCTTTCATAAATTGAGATCATTTAAAAATTGAGTAAAAGCACAGCTTTAATGTTCTTTGATGGTCATTTTAAGTGGAATATTATGTTACAAATTAAACAATTATAACTTTTGTATTAATGAATTGAGTAAAAGCTCACCTTTGATGTTCTTTGATGATAATTTTAAGTGGAATAGTATGTTACAAAGTAAACAACTATAATTATTGAATTAATGAATTCATTTTGCTACAAACAAATTCATGTGTTACCTCTAAAAAATACTCTTTAAAAATGAAAGGAAACACAAGAATGAAAATATTTCAAAACCAGGCAAATAATAAGAAAGTTATGAGAGTTTGGAATATTTTTCTATATTCTATTAACTAAGTAAACAATTGACCACGCTCCATTTTCTGAATTTCATATTGACGTCTATATATCACTATTACATTATTGTTTTCGTTTGAATTTTTTACATATTGATTCAGTCTGTCATCAAGATTATCATATAATAAAAAGTTTAACACTAAAATGTTTAGTTATGCTGAATATGTGCTATTACTTTTTACCATCCCAATTTAAAAATTAATTTAATCTGTAGCCAAAAAAATGTGACAGCATTTTAATGTTTTCGCTAATATTAAGTAACAACACATACCAACCAGTATACAAGATATCAGGCACTTATGGTGTACCGTAATCTACAAGCATTGATAAGATTAGCAAGATAAAAGCTTTTGTACAATGGGTACTTATGGTGCAATATACAGGCCCTTTTATCAGCATTGTTGAGATTAGGTGACTTCTGTAAAGGGGGATAGACATTCATAAGATGAGATTAGCACATTATCGTACAAAAAACATTTTTTAATAGTTTATCACTGCATTAATTATTATTTATGAATTGATTTGAATTGACTTCATTAATTGTTTTACACATGGTAATCATAGATGAATCTGTTGTATACAAATTTCACTTTCAAAAGAAAATACATCAATCATATACATGTATGAGCTACCCAGCGTATAATATCTTTAAAAAATCTACAAATAACAGACATAGTTATTATGTATAATATGTGCTAAGGTAAACATATTGTAAAACTGATATATTTCATATTTTTGCATTTAAAACTTTTTTTTTTAATTTGTAAAGTTATTAATTTTTCCTTAAATTCCAAAAATCATTAAATAAAAGTTTTTGTGCTATTTAATATTATTAATATCATTGAGTTAAATTATTAAAATATCAATAAGTTTTGATTACATTTGCTAATTATATGATTAATAATGAAATAATGTGCAAGGAAAGTGCAATTCTGTTTTAACAAGGGCTGTTTGTAAAACATGCATGTCCCCCATATGGACTGTTAGTTGTAGTGGCAGCCATTGTGTGAATACGTTTTTTGTCACTGTGACCTTAACCTTTGACCTAATGTAAGATATCATCCGGAAACCATTGTACTCTTTCAAGTCCCTGTGACCTTGACCTTTGACCTAGTGACCTGAAAATCAATAGGGGTAAATTGCCAGTCATGATCAATGTACCTATGAAGTTTTATGATCCTAGGTGTAAGCATTCTTGAGTTATCATCCGGAAACCATTTTACTATTTCGAGTCACTGTGACCTTGACCTTTGACCTTGTGACCTAACAAGAGCTGTCAGAGGACAGCGCGCTCGACTATTCGAGTGCTTGACAGTATTACGTAAGCCATCATGGGGAAATTGTTCATATTCAATAATTTATTAGACGATCTTTTAAAAATAAAAAAAGGAAAAAAAAAATTTTGGGGAGGGGTAGGGGGGGGGTACGGGGGGTGAGAGGGGGGTATAATGTGGGGTGTGGTAATTTATTAGATGTTAAAAAAAAAAATTGGGGGGGGGGGATGGGGGGGTAGGGGGGGTGAGAGGGGGGTATAATGTGGGGTGTGGTTATTTATTAGATGTTTAAAAATTTATTTAATTTTTTTTTGGGGGGGGTGGGGGGGTGGGGGGGTAGGGGGTGAGAGGGGGGTATAATGTGGGGTGTGGTAATTTATTAAATGTTTAAAACAAGATGCGTTTGTGAATCACAATGTCCCCCTATATGATGCTTGACCTTGTAAGATGACCTTGACCTTGTGAAGGATGACCTTGACCTTTCACCACTCAAAATGTGCAGCTCCATTAGATACACATGCATGCCAAATATCAAGTTGCTATCTTCAATATTGCAAAAGTATTCATAAAATAAGCGATTTGGGCCACATATATTTGACCTCTGACCTTCAAGGATGACCTTGACCTCGACCTTTCACCACTCAAAATGTGCAGCTCCATGAGATGCACATGCATGCCAAATATCTCACACTGACATGAACAAATATCCTCTTTTTATTAAACATGAAATTTAAACTTATTGCATTTGTTTCCCCTGTATAAAAGTAAGATATAATAGTGAATTACCTCCCCTGTTCTGCTCATATTTATATTAATCAACAAAATTAAACATTAACACAATATTTAATATACAAAATATACAAAAAATCTCATATTCTGATAATATTTTTACTGATCCACTTTATTTTACTCAAATGATGATGTTTCATTGGACTGATAATTATAGATTTAGGATAACAGACCAGTTGCTTCAGTTATATTGTTCAGAGTTCGCCCTGTTGGCCGCGTATGCGTCCTTAAGTTATCATCCAAAAACCATTTGATTATTTCGGGTCATCGTGACCTTGACCTTTGATCTAGTGACCTCAAAATCAATAGGGGTCATCTGCGAGTCATGATCAATGTACCTATGAAGTTTCATGATCCTAGGCCCAAGCGTTCTTGAGTTATTATCCGGAAACCACCTGGTGGACGGACCAACAGACCGACCGACAGACCGACATGTGCAAAGCAATATACCCCCTCTTCTGCGAAGGGGGGCATAATTAGTCTAAATTAGTTATTATTAAAAATTAAAATATCAGTGACATTCAATAATTTGATTATACACATATGAATGGATGAAACAAATAAAATTGTTGATAGTTACATGGTGTATTTATTTATCATATTTAACTGTTACACGGAAAACAGTTTTGAAATATAATAAAAATGTGATTTTACCATTTTTCAATTCACCAATTGACGCTATTTAATTGTATTAAAAACAACAAACAACTACAGTTCAAAAACCCTGCCCAGGTTGACTCAAACTGGAATAAGGAGTTAATAGGCTATTAAAAATAGGTTTGGATTACACATTATTCTTGGTTGCATTCATGCTCCCAAATGAGCAACATGTATAAGATACTCAGTAAGATTTTGAGAATATTCCATTTATTCCACTAGTACACCAACATGCACTTACTAATGATTTACATGCATTCATTACACAGTTAAACCACAAAACTGAATTATAAAACAAAAACAAACAAACAAGCTGCTTCATAGATAAAGTTAATTAAAGACTTATAAACAAAATAATCATTTTGATAATAAATCAAGATCATACTTCAACCAATTATAAATTTATTGGGGGGGGGGGGGGGGGGGGGGGGGGGGGAAACGTCTGCACTAAAACTAAAATGGGGAGGAAACATCTTGGGGGGTAAACGTCTGGGGAGGAAACGTCTTGGGGGGGGGGGGGGGGGGGGGGAAACGTCCGGAAAACCTGAAAATTAATGAACATGAATTTTCTTTTTGATGGCCATTCTCGCATAAATCATTGTATTCCTTTCTTTTGCTTTAACGCATAAACACACTTATTTTGAAAATCTAATGGAAAGGAATTGTAAAAAAAACAACATTTCAACAGTTCATATTTCTGAACACTACTTGAAAAACATTTAATTAGATTGACAAGGCATTTCAAAATTGTTAACTGTATATGATTAAAGTACTTGTAATCAAATTCCATTTCAATAATGGGTGCATTTTTTTAAATAAATAGTTTGAGTGTCAAGCATGTAATGAAAGTGATTCAATGGGTTTTTATTAAAATTGCACGAAACGTCAATTGGACAGCGTTATACAATGCAGTTATTTTTTTAGAAAATATATATCACAGATTATTAAATCAGAATGGGTATAACCTATCCCGACATTCTGAAATATCCTATTGATATTTTTGACAACTTTAAGGTAATATTGAGCATATGTCAATACAAAAGACTCTGGTTATTGTCCCCTACCGGTGAAACCGGAGGGGACTTATGGTTTGAGCTCCGTCTGTCAGTCAGTCCGTCACACTTTTCTGTATCCTGCGATAACTTTAAAAGTTCTTCATATTTTTTCATGAAACTTAAAACATTGAAAGATAATACGCTTTGAAATAAAAAACAAATTTTTTACCTTGAAGGATGACCTTGACCTTGAACTTCCACCACGCAAAATGTGCAGCTTCATGAGATACACATGCTTGCCAAATATCAAGTTGCTATCTTCAATATTGCAAAAGTTATGGCCAACGTTAAAGTTGTTTTTCGGACGGACGGACAGACTGACAAACTGACTGACGAACAGTTCAACTGCTATATGCCACCCTACCAGGGGCATAAAAATACTGACAATGGTGGAATTTCACCGGTAGGGAACCACATTGCTTGGCAATCTCTTGTTTGATCTAGACCATATGACATACATTTACTGGGAAGGCCAATTTCAAGTGAAAGCTATTGAACGTGTGTATGAGAAGTATAAGCATTTCAAATATTATAATTGGACAATAGAATAACTTCAGGGTTGTTATTTCTGCTCAATATACACTTAGAGATTTTTCTTATGCAACATGTATTCAAATCAATATAGCTCTGTTTGTTTATAATGGATTCTTTTGAAATTTAGACTCACGCTTATTAAACACATATCTAATTCTTCATGTAAATTTTATTGAAATTGATCAACAAAAAAATATCAAACATAATAAATTAAAAAACCAACATGCAAAAGTATAATTCTTAAAATAGTACAACATATAATAATAATGTGAAAGGTAAAAACGCAATAACTTACACGTCTTAATGACCGACAGCCTTGCAATATTGCCATTCTGAATATTCATATGAGTCATATTTTGTTAATTAATGTTACGTTTTCCTTATTTAAAAATCCACCAAGAACGATGGAATTGAAATTAAATTGGAATTATATAGCGTTTACTACGCTTGGTGACTTTTCTAACGCAATATTTTTCAAACTAAAATATCTTAGTTATGAGAAAATATTTTGATTTAAAATTGTACATGTAATCATTTGACTACAGTATGTGCAAGCAAACGATATAGGCAACCCATCTGTGACGATCGGACGCCTAAGCATGTGGGGAAGGTATCCTGCAACATGCCAATTGGCGGTTGCTCTCCTGAATTTTTATGGGAGAAATATTGACTTTTAAATTGAATATATGTTTTTCTGGTGTATCAATCAACTTAAAATGAAGAAAATGAAATAAAATTAGAACCATATCGTTTCCACATGCAAAAGATGAAACCACACATACCCCACATGCTAAAGCATCCGATTGTCACAGATGAATGATGTTATCATAATCTGGCACAAAATATTGTCAAATGATCATGTGTGCAATATAAAAACAAATTCTAAACGCATTACAGAGATATTCAAGTTAAAAAAGTGTTGCATTAGAAAAGTCTCCAAGTGTAGTCATCTAATTTTATCAACTTAACGGATCTAAGCAGCTAAAACAACGTCGTGCCAACAGTATTCAAAACATACAAATATACAAAAAGAGCTCTTATTGTGCTTTTTCTTATTTAAACATTTTTTTCAGTGAGATGCTAAGATAAGATAAACAGCCTCCAATCGGATCCCTTTAATCATAAATATAGATGGTTGATGTCAATTATTAGCATAGCTGACTCATAACAATGGTGCTTGTGATGTGTAAGATTGATGTTGATTGACTGGTCTGGATTTGGTAGAGTCAAGATGATACAAGGAAGAAAATTTGCTATGGTAAACAAAAACAAAAAAAATTAGTTTGTGTCAAGTGCAGAAATTTCATGGGTACATTGAAATCTATGATCATAATTTATAATTAATGAAAAACTGTTTTCCAGGGTAGGCCTAGGGGTGTGATCCGATCAAATTTTGTAGTTGAGCACAATAAAATGCCACATACCAAGAATTTTTGGGCCATGTTTTCCAAGGAAAATATTTTTATGTGAGTTTGTAAAATAAGTCTAGTATATAAATCATATGACCCCCTTGATGTGGCCAGTTTTGAACCCAGGACGTGATTTAATCAAACCTAGTAGAAAACAACTATAAAATGAGACAAATATAACATGTGTGGTTTAAGAGATATAATATTTTGCTAATAATATAAATATATTCATACTCTTTATATATAAGAACTTGACAGAAAAAGGGCATGACTTCAGTAATTTGTAGGACAATACAAAACACACATGAATAACATTTGTAAAAATATATTCATGAAACCAGTACTACAGTGTTTGCAGTGTACATTTTTATTTTTTTATTTTCTAACATCTGTATAAAGATCCCATTAAGTGTACACAAGTGTAGGCGTAATATATTACCTACCACTACTTTACATTTTATGTCTGGAAACTTGATATAAACTGAGCATTGCCTTTCATTTAGTATATTTTCTATAAAAATACAAACACACTGTAAATTCAACTGCACCAACAGGTAAATAATACTAACCCATGTTAAGTAGTATCTTATTTTGTCATATGTTTTGTACATCAACATTCTAAATTCGAGTACTCACAAACGCGACTTATAACCCTAATCATTTTCTCTGACATTTTTAAGAGCAAATAACTCAGAAATGGTGAATGTCTGGGGAGGAAAAGTTTCTTGAACATCTATAAGTGTTTTTTTTTGTTCAAAATCGAGGATGGTATCCAGCACCATTGCCAATGGAAACAAGTGCTGTCACCATAGGATGACATATGCCCCCTATAAACGCTTTGATAGAAGTTATTGAAATGCACTAAATGACCCCATGACCTAGACTTTGATCCGGCATGACCCATATTCGAACTTGACCTAGATAATGTCTAGATACAACTTCTGACCAAGTTTGGTAAAGATCGGATGACAATTGCTTGACTTATTGAGCGGAAACTAATTCGGACGGACAGACTGACTGACGGACGGTGCGATTTAAATATGCCTCCAGAACCTATGTTCTGGGGGCATAAAAAGCTCTACAAGTAACACTTATAAAATGTCATATCTGAAACAATTTTATTCTAATTTTTGAAGCATGTGTTAGAAAAAAACAACACTCATGTCCCAATTTTGGTCACAACGCCACAATTTTTCCCAATGCAAAACAATCCGGCTCCATTCCTAAAATGGTGAAAAAAAACACTGTCTATACTTTTTGGCAATATGAAATATTTCATGTTCAAATTTAACAGCTTGAAAAAGAGGAAGACGTTCGTGCAACCAACACAAAACAAATCTGCAAAGTGCCTCCAAATTTACAAACTTCCTGTGGATATCTAAATATTTTGTTTAAAAGAATCTTTAATTATCCATTATAATTAGGGAAATATCATTTAAAACAATATCACTAGCAGGGAGGTAACTCCTGACAAACCAATCTATTTATCCTTCCGTCTTAAATACACTTTGTCAAGGTAGGCATCTTCTCTTGAAAACTGATCTAATATCATCTAACCAGTTGTGACACCTAATGTGGACGCAATTGCAAACATCTAATCTTACCTCAAAGAACTTCTAAAGTGCTTTATATCACTACAAATGTAAAAGGGCAAGGCACAAGATTCACAATTTCTATTCATTGATGTACAGTTTCTTTTGACAATATATCCCTCTTAAACTGAGCTAATCTCTTTGATTTGAGTAACAGCAACAAATGTGCTCTTTCTTCATTAACAAAATTATGATAAACCTGATTTAATGGCAATTTATATATGAAAAGGGGAGGCCAAGTTAGCAATCATTCAACACATACAGTTACTAATCATTGCTGTTAATCGACCTGGGAAACAAATAGGTTTTATTACATTTCACTATTGCCAAATAACCATTGCCGAATAATAGGTTATTAATTCCAAGTGATATTTATATCACTTCATTACACTTCATTACACCTTATAAGGTGTAAATTTAAACACACATGTTTATATTTATAAAAATTGTCCCTAACACTAAAATTTTAAATTGATACAATTGGTATGTTAGTCCATAAACATAACAAATGAGAGCTGTGTTTGTGAAACACATTATGCCCCCTACTGCACCGCTTTGAAGCCATATATTTGACCTTAAGTTTAGTTTAAACCTATTAATTTTAGCTCAATTTGCATCGAAAGCCTGTGGCTTATATAAATGCTCTCGAGTCCGTTTCCTGGGCCAAGAACCAGTACTTGGTGTATTTGGGAGAGATCTAAAGAACGCTTATACGGTGGGGATCAAACTCATGACCTCCCGGTCGCTAGGCGGACACCCTATACATTACACCACGGCAACCTTTGACCTTGGAGGATGACCTTGACCTTTCACCACTGGAAATGTGCAGCTCCATGAGATGGACATGCATGCTAAATATCAAGTTTCTATCTTTCATATTACAAAAGTTATGACCAAGTTTAAAGTTTCTGGACAGACAGACACACAAATACAATGACAGACAAACAGACAGGCCCAAAACAATATACCCCGGATCGAATGATCCGGGGACATAAAAATGCATTTTCAAGCCTGGATGAGATTATTCTCTCATTACAATAAGTGCACAATTTGCTTCTTGAAGAATGCATCAGACAACACAACAAGACAAATTAGGAAACAAGGGGCAAAATTGTCACAAAACCAGGTTTTCAATTTTAAAAAAAGTCCATTTATGGCCATATTTGACTTTCAAACTCAAATTGTGACCTTGACCTTGGAGATATCCGCGTAATTCTTTCGCGCAACACACTGTCTAATGATGGTGAACAAAAATGCCAAATGATTTTAAAATCTGACAATGAACAACAAAGTTATGGCCCACACAAGCTCATTTAAGGCCATTTTTGACTTTCAAACTCAAATTGTGACCTTGACCTTGGAGATATCGACGTAATTCTTTTGCGCAACACACTGTCTAATGATGGTGAAAAAATGTGCCACATGATTTTAAAATCTGACAATGAACGACAAAGTTATGTTACAGACAAGCTTGTTCCGTCCGCCCGCCAGCCCACCAGCCCGCCAGCCGACATTCGCCCATCTAATAACCAGTTTTTTTCTTCTAAAAACCTCGTTAATAAAAGTCTAAACATAGACCAAAAGTCATGTACATGAATGTCTATGTAAACACATTCAATGATGCTTTTGTATTTTACCACACTTTGATGACAACCAAAGTCAAATTCAATACTGAAAAAAATACTAGAAATGTGTTTGTCAGAAACACTATGTCCCCTTCTGCGCCGCTTTGATTTAGTTTTTTGACTTTTGACCTTGAAGGATGACCTTGACCTTTCACCACTCAAAATGTGCAGCTCCATGAGATACACATGCATGCCATATATGAAGCTATCTTCATAATAGCAAAAGTTATTGCAAATGTTAAAGTTTGCGCAAACAAACCAACAGACAGACAGACCAACAGACAGGGCAAAAACAATATGTCCCCCACAATAGTGGTGGGGGACATAAAAAGAACATATCACTTTATTGTTAGTTCTAATGTTCAAAAAGGTACATTTTTATAAGCAAATAACAATATATTTATACACATAATTTTTATAAGCAAATAACAGCATATTTATACACATTATTTATAAGTTCAACCACAAACACAATGTTGTTCTGTAAAATATTACAATTTACAAGCTAAGCAAGTAATGTCATTGAAATATTTATCACATATAACTACACATTTAAGATACACGTGCATTAGATACATGTACAAATAAGCTATTGCACTTTAAGCACCAGTATGTTGTTGTTATTCCACTGTCCCACAATGATGGAGGTTGTTTCGCTGTGGTAGCAGGCTGATTCTGGAGACCACCCTCTCTTCTCTGTCATCAGAGTCTTCTTGCCATCACTGTCCACCTGTATGATTAAGTGGGCCCAGTCTGCACACACCAATACCTGGCCTGCAGGTGTCACATGTATACCATCCAATTGTCCAAATTGACGGTCAACCAAGCATTCCAGGGGAGTTCCATCTCTGGCCAAGGTGACGAGCTTGTGCTGCCAGTGGTTAGTAATGTACAACTTGTCTCCTGTGGGACTCACAGCACACTTGTAAACTGCAAAACATCAAAATATTTAACTAATTTACGTTTAATAGTCTAAATAAACAGTCTGCAGTGATATTCTATCCCGAGTGGTTTGATAACAAGCATCCAAACAACAACCGTTGGTTATTACTGTAATAACCAACGCTGACACGTCGATTATTTCAATTCTCACATATTTTCATGAATAAGATATCTGCGATTTAAAGTTTGTAAATGAGCTTAATATTAACAGAACGTCTCCACTTTTCGGCATAAACGTTATTTCACCACAACAATGACAATCAAATGATGTCGTCTTCATTCATAAACAGTGAGCAGACAATCAAAGTGACGTCATACTTTAATCTCCGTTGGTATATCGGGGTATTAACACATGTTAGTTTTCCTTCTTTGTATACAGAAAAATGAGTTATGTGCCGTGGTAGAATACATAATAATGTAACTTTGCCAATAATATTACATTTCATGTGAATCTACTAGGATTATATTGCTAGAAATATAATACAAAGAATTAGAAATCAAACTCAATGAACTAGAGCGAAAAACTTAAAAAACAAGGGCTGTTTGTAAAACACGCATGCCACTTTGGGCTGTCAGATGTAGTGGCAGCCATTGTGTGAATACGTTTTTTTGTCACTGTGAACTTGACCTTTGACCTAGTGACCTGAAAATCAATAGGGGTCATCTGCCAGTCATGATCTATGTACCTATCATCCGGAACCATTTTACTATTTCGAGTCACTGTGACCTTGACCTTTGACCTAGTGACCTTACAATCAATAGGGGTCGTCTGCCAGTCATGATCAATGTACCTATGAAATTTCATGATCCTAGGCCTTAAGTGTTCTTGAGTTATCATCCGGAAACCATTTTACTGTTTCGAGTCACTGTGACATTGACCTTTGACCTAGTGACCTGAAAATCAATTTGGGTCATTTTCCATTCATGATCAATGTACCTATGAAGTTTCATGATCTTAGGCGTAAGCATTCTTGAGTTAATATCCGGAAACCATTTAACTATTTCGAGTCGCTCTGACCTTGACCTTTGACCTAGTGACCTCAAAATCAATAGGGGTCATCTGCCAGTCATGATCAAACTACCTATGAAGTTTCATGATCCTAGGCCTAAGCATTCTTGAGTTATCATCCGGACACTATTTTACTATTTCGAGTCACTGTGACCTTGACCTTTGACCTAGTGACTTGAAAATCAAAAGGGGTCATCTGCCAGTCATGATCAATCTACCTATGAAGTTTTATGATCCTAGGCCTAAGCGTTCTTGAGTTATCATCCGGAAACCATTTTACTATTTCGAGTCACTGTGACCTTGACCTTTGACCTAGTGACTTGAAAATCAATAGGGGTTATCTGCCAGTCATGATCAATCTACCTATGAAGTTTCATGATCCTAGGCCTAAGCGTTTTTGAGTAATCATCCGGAAACCATTTTAATTATTTCAAGTCACTCTGACCTTGACCTTTGACCTAGTGACCTGACAATCAATAGGGGTCATCTGCCAGTCATGATCAATCTACCTATGAAATTTCATGATCCTAGGCCTAATCTTTCTTGATTACCATCCGGAAACCATCTGGTGGACAGACCGACCGACCGACGGACATGAGCAAAACAATATACCCCTCTTCTTTGAAGGGGGGGGGGGGGTGTTTAAAATAAAATACCAAATAAAAACTTAGCAAGACAAACTCATTCACATTAAACATGTAATGTGTCTGACTTTAGATCATTATTTTTTCACATGACAACAAATATAAAGAACAAAAACTGGCATTGCAATTTTGACAGGTTCTTTAAAGACCAGCGTTCTAGATAACCTGTGTATCAGCGTAATATACGCATTATAAATATCAAGATACACTCAATTTATCATTTCTTTGCATAAATTTAAGCAAGCCAATCTGGACTTGAGCAAATGATGTAAATTCTCTGCCTACAACGTAAAAAAAAAAATGAACCGAGCGGATTGTTTTTCTCCAAAATATGAGACTGGTTATCGTAAAAATTAGAGCTAATTTGTGCGCTGGATTGTAGAAATAGTTAGCCAGTCGGAATGTATTCTCTAAATCATCTATACGCATGGTAAATTTAGTATTGATTTTTTTAACAGACAGTCAAGCCCTTAGGTGTTTATTTACATGAAGAGGTCAGCATGGCTTCCTCGAAGCCAAAACAAATTACTTCTTACAATGCACAGCATAATTGTTAATCAAAGAAAGTTTTATTATTTATGTCCCATCAAAAGTCAATATGGTTGCAATGTAACTAAAAATCATTCATGGTCATTCATGAAATCTTGTTTTTCCCTACTGGGAAATACATGGGCAGGTGTTGCTATTTGTGTCTGCTACACATTTATGCCAGTTCACAATTGCATTCACTTTCCAATGACATGTAATATCCAGCTAATAGTGGTGTGATTCCAGTTTCAAATTGACATGACGCCTGGACAATGATCGCTCCACCCACTTAATCACCTGGCTTAGAGCTCATCAAACCTAGTCAAGTAAACACCAAAATGGCTTCTTTGCCTATAGACTGCATATAGATATACGTGATATTCCTGATGATTTTTATGGACTTTTTCACACTATATAACACTTGTAAAAGGGGTTTGTGTCATAAAGAAATTCTGCAAATGCAAAAATATACGTTTTTAGAGAAAATCAGCTATTTATAACGGTTAAATCGGCACATTAAACACGCTTTCAAACGCTGGCGCGCTTACCGAAATCAAACCTCTTATTACGTGAAATGGTGTTATAAGCAATAAATTAACACTTCTTCGCCGGTATTTACCCTATTATTTTCGAAAATATCAACGAAACATTTCCCATCCGTGTATCTGACACGAAATAGCGCTTTATAACTGGGATTTCGGTGAAGTTTAATGCCCTTTCTGAGCTAGTGGGTACCCAAATTCCACATGTTAATCAGTGTTTTGATTATTATTTAGATCAACTGATTTTTTAAATAAAGCAACAGATTAGGCCAGGGGTCTAGGGGGCCGCAAGGCCCCCAGTGGGTCCAGGGCCACGCCCTTTTAAGGGAATCAGGGAGTCTAAGCCCCCCCAAAAATGAATATGCAACTTTGGCTAAATAGATATCAGTGCTCTGGCTGAAATTCATGATTGACAAAAAAGGAAATAAGACAGGAAAGATAACAACATTATTTTCTTTCTATTAAAATAAATTTTACCTGATGAGAACTTCATCTCACATTTACATCTCACAAGAGTAAGAGTCACTATCACTGTAACTGCTGGTATAATCATCTTCTTAGTAAAATGTCTTAATACGGCACTAAAAGTCACAACAAATGTGAAGGCAGCCGATCTAAGACAGTGCAAAAAAGATAACGAGAACCTAAACAAATATAACAGATAGTTATTAAACAATAACTAACAATATAAATAGGAAGAAAAATCAACTGTGTCATTTTCTTTCTAACCAGAATTTAAGACTAAGCTTTAAATCCCAAATCTAAAAGGTTCATTTTTCTTTTCTCTCCACTCCATTCTGAATTTACATCGGTTTCTGTTACAACGATTCTGATTGGCTCTTTCGTTTAAGACCGACAAATCATCAACGATGTTAAAATAAAAACTGCCTGGTTTGAAATATTTCTGTTACAACGTTTCTGATTGGCTCTTTTGTTTAAGACTGACGAATCGTCAACGATGTTCCATAAAAACGGTGTGGTGGGACACCATTAAATTTTTTTCACTTTAAAATAAAAAAGAGGGCCTGAAAGGCCCAAAGTCGCTCACCTAAGATTCAAAAGAACTGACCTGTTCTGTGCAGCCCAAGATGTCACTAGAACAAAATGTTCTTACCTACTTTAATGACTAGTGAACACCCTGGCAGCCACGTTTTTCAACAGACCAGAAAGATTTTCATACACATACAAGATATCATTTAAACAAATATACTGACAAAGTTTCATGAAGATTTTTAAGTCCATATAAGGAAAAATGCCCCCCCCCACTGGTGGCCATGTTTTTCAAGCAACTGGAACCAATTTTAAACTTGTCCAAAATATCATTGGGACAAATCTTCTGACAAAGTTTCATGATGATTGTACAATAAATATGGCTTCTAGAGTGTTAACAGGGTTTTACTACAGCCATATAAGGAAAAATTGCCACACCTTCATGGCGGCCATGTTTTTCCACCAACCGGAACCATTTTCGTAATCATCCAAGATATCATTGGGACAAATCATCTGACCAAGTTTCATGATGATCAGACAATAAATGTGGCCTCTTGAGTGTTGACAAGGTTTTACTTATGCATGATATATAGCCATATTAGGAAAGATGCCCCGCCCCCTGGTGGCCATGTTTTTTAAGCAACCGAAACTATTTTCGAACTCATCAAAGATATCATTAGGACAAATCTTCTGACTAAGTTTCATGAAGATAGGAAAATAAATGTGGCCTCCCCGTCTGTAGATTTGCCAGCGATTGGCATCGTTTTACATGGAAAAAAGAGTGGCAAATGGTGGAGTATTGGAACATCAAATTCGATGAAAATTGGTGGAAAACAGTGAAAAAAAGAGGACAGTGGAAGAGTTTACATCATCGATGGCATTTGGTGGCATTTTCTGGCAAACGGTGGAGTGTTGAAACAAAATGCCATCGTTTGCCATCCAGTGGAAAACGATGTAAAACTTTTACATCGTTTGCCACAGACGATGGCAAACGGTGGAGTATTTAAACAAAATGCCATCGTTTGCCATCCAGTGGAAAACGGTGTAATATTTTACACCGTTTGCCACAAACGATGGCAAAGTGGAAAAAGATGTTCAATTAGTCATTATTATACGGATATTGATGGCACTTTGCATTCTCAGTTTGACTGTCACCTAAATAAAACAAGAGCACCGCCTTGCGGGTGCAGACCGCTCATCTATTTTCTTTTTAAAGGTGAAGGGACTCTCAATTTCAATCACAAAGGAGGGAGGGGTGGAGTGAAGAGGGGTGTATAGTGTGGGGGTGTGGACATTTATAACATTATCTTCCAAAAATGCGGAAAAAAAAATGCAAAAAAAAATAAATCCTTTTTTTTTGGGGGGGGGATTGGGGGGGGGGGGGGGTATAGTGTGAGGGTGTGGTGGTAATTTGTGAGATGATCTTAAAAAAAAATAAACAAGGGACAAAATTGTCACAAAACCAGGTTTTCATTGTGAAAAAAAAATCTGATAAAGGGAGAAAACTCAAACTGAACTTTTGAAATGACCAAAAAAAATTAACCCCCTTTGTAAGTTTTTTTTTTTTTAAAATCTATTTTTAGTCGTGGCGACCTTGACATTGGAGATATTGACGTGATTCTTTCGTGGGACACACCGTCCCATGATGGTGAACAAATGTGCCAAATGATCTTAAAATCTGACGATGAGCGACATAGTTATGGCTCGGACAAGCTCATTTATGGCCATTTTTGACCTTTGAACTCAAAGTGTGACCTTGACCTTGGAGATATCGACGTAATTATTTCGCGCGACACACCGTCCAATGATGGTGAACAAATGTGCCAAATGATTTTAAAATCTGACAATGAACGACATAGTTATGGCCCGGACAAGCTTATTCCGCCAGCCCGCCAGCCAGCCAGCCCGCCAGAGAGCCCGCCCGCATTCGCCAATCTAATAACCAGTTTTTTCCTTCGGAAAACCTGGTTAAAAATAGGGGGTGGGGGGGGGGGAGGGGATTCTTGGGTGCGATGGTTGGAGGGTATTTCAAAAATAAAATAATAAAATTAAATATTTGTGTTTTTCAACCGTTCCAAACAAGATGTTTTTGTGAAACACAATGTCCCCCTATATGACATTTGACCTTGAAGGATGACCTTGACCTTGACCCTTCAGCACTCAAAATGTGCAGCTCCATGAGATACACATGCATTTGAAATATAAAATTGCTAGCTTCAATATCGCAGAAGTGACATTACATGAGCAATTTTGACCCATATATTTGACCTTGAAGGATGACCTTGACCTTGACCGTTCACCACTCAAAATGTGCAGCTCCATGAGATACACATGCATGCCAAATATCAAGTTGCTATCTTCAAAATTGCAAACGTATTCATAAAATAAGCGATTTGGGCCACATATATTTGACCTATGACCTTAAAGGATGACCTTGACCTTTCACCACTCAAAATGTGCAGCTCCATGAGATACACATGCATGCCAAATATCAAGTTGCTATCTTCAATATTGCAAAAGTACTAATACAAGAGCACCGCCTTGCGGATGCAGACCGCTCATCTATTTTTTTTTAAAAGGTGAAGGGACTTTCATTTTCAATCACAAAGGAGGGAGGGGTGGAGTGAAGACGGGTGTATAATGTGGGGGTGTGGACATTTATTACATTATCTTCCAAAAAAGCGGAAAAAAAATGCAAAAAAAATTAAAAATTCGGGTGGGGGGGGGGGGGGATTCTTGGGTGCGATGGTTGGACGGAATTTCAAACATAAAATAATAAAAATAAATATTTGTGTTTTTACCATTTAAAAAAAAATTGGGGGGGGGGGGGGGGTGGGGGATATAGTGTGAGGGTGTGGTGGTCATTTGTGAGATGATCTTAAAATAAAAAATAAAAATATTAAGGGGGGGGGGGATTCGGGGGAGGGGGGGTGGGGTGGGGGGGATTCTTGGGTGCGATGGTTGGACGGTATTCAAACATAAAATAATAAAAATAAATATTTGTGCTTTTTAACCGTTTCAAAAAAAATAAATTTGGGGTGTGTGGTCGGGGGGAGGGTATAGTGTGAGGGTGTGATGGTCATGTGTGAGATGATCTTAAAAAAATAAAAAAAAAATAGGGGGGGGGATTCGGAGGGGGGGGGAGGGATGGGGAGGTCACGAGGATGGTTTGGGTGGAGTCTATTGTGGTATGTCAGGTAAGAGTAGTTTTGCCAAAGTATCAATCAAATCTAATCATAAATAAATAAGTTATGGCAATTTTAGCAAAATTTAATAATTTGACCTTGAGAGTCAAGGTCATTCAAAGGTCAAGGTAAAATTCAACTTGCCAGGTACAGTAACCTCATGATAGCATGAAAGTATTTGAAGTTTGAAAGCAATAGCCTTGATAATTTAGAAGTAAAGTGGATCGAAACACAAAATTTAACCATATTTTCAAAGTTACTAAGTCAAAAAAGGGCCATGATTCTGTAAAAATGACAACCAGAGTTATGCAACTTGTCCTTTTACTGTACCCTTATGCTAGTTTGCGAGTGTTCCAAGTATGAAAGCAATATCTATGATACTTTAGGGGTAAAGTGGACCAAAACACAAAACTTAACCAAATTTTCAATTTTCTAAGTATAAAGGGCCCATAATTCCGTCCAAATGCCAGTCAGAGTTACATAACTTTGCCTGCATAGTCCCCTTATGATAGTTAATAAGTGTTGCAAGTATAAAAGCAATAGCTTTGATACTGAAGGAATAAAGTGAACCTAAACACAAAACTTAACCAAATTTTCAATTTTCTAAGTATAAAAAGGGCACATAATTCTGTCAAAATGCCAGTCAGAGTTACATTACTTTGCCTGCACAGTCCCCTTATGATAGTTAGTAAGTGTTGCAAGTATGAAAGCAATAGCTTTGATACTTAAGGAATAAAATGGACCTAAACACAAAACTTAACCAACATTTTCAATTTTCTAAGTATAAAAAGGGCACATAATTCTGTCAAAATGCATGCCAGAGTTATTTAACTTTGCCTGCCCAGTCCCCTCATGATAGTTAGTAAGTGTACCAAGTTTGAATGCAATAGCATTGATACTTTCTGAGAAAAGTGGACCTAAACGCAAAACTTAACCGGACGCCGACGCCTACGCCAAGGTGATGACAATATTTTTTCAAAAAAAAGATGAGCTAAAAATGAGCAATTTGTCCACATAATTTTGACCTCTGACCTTGAAGGATGACCTTGACCTTTCACCACTCAAAATGTGCAGCTCTATGAGATACACATGCATGTCAAATATTAAGTTGCTATCTTGAATATTGAAATACTGCAAAAGTGTAAATTAAATGAGCGATTTTGAACCATATATTTGACCTTTGACCTTGAAGGATGACGTTGACCTTGACCTTTCACCACTCAAAATGTGCAGCTCCATGAGATACATATGCATGCCAAATATCAAGTTGCTATCTTCAATATTCCAAAAGTTATTGCAAATGTTATAGTTTGCGCAAACCAACCAACCAACCAACAGACCAACCAACCAACAGACCAACCAACAGACAGGGCAAAAACAATATGTCCCCCACTACCATAGTGGGGGACATAAACAAATTGGGGGGGGGGGGGTAGGGGTGGGGGGGGGGTATAGTGTGAGGGTGTGGTGGTCATTTGTGAGATGATCTTAAAAAAAAAATAGGGGGGGGGAATCGGGGGGGGGGGGGAGGGGGGGAGGGCACGGGGGATGGTTTGGGTGGAGTCTATTGTGGTATGTCAGGTAAGAGTAGTTTTGTCAAAGTATCAATCAAATCTAATCATAAATAAAGAAGTTATGGCATTTTTAGCAAAATTTAATAATTTGACCTTGAGAGTCACGGTCATTCAAAGGTCAAGGTAAAATTCAACTTGCCAGGTACAGTAACCTCATGATAGCATAAAAGTATTTGAAGTTTGAAAGCAATAGCCTTGATAATTTAGAAGTAAAGTGGATCGAAACACACAATTTTACCATATATTCAAAGTTACCAAGTCAAAAAGGACCATAATTCCGTAAAAATGACAACCAGAGTTATGCAACTTGTCCTTTTACTGTCCCCTTATGATAGTTTGCGAGTGTTCCTAGTATGAAAGCAATATCCATGATACTTTAGGGGTAAAGTGGACCAAAACACAAAACTTAACCAAATTTTCAATTTTCTAAGTATAAATGGCCCATAATTCCGTCCAAATGCAAGTCAGATTTACATAACTTTGCCTGCACAGTCCCCTTATGATAGTTAATAAGTGTTGCAAGTATGAAAGCAATAGCTTTGATACTGTAGGAATAAAGTGGACCTAAACACAAAACTTAACCAAATTTTCAATTTTCTAAGTATAAAAAGGGCACATAATTCTGTCAATATGCCAGTCAGAGTTACATAACTTTGCCTGCACAGTCCCCTTATGATAGTTAGTAAGTGTTGCAAGTATGAAAGCAATAGCTTCGATACTTAAGGAATAAAATGGACCTAAACACAAAACTTAACCAAAATTTTCAATTTTCTAAGTATAAAAAGGGCACATAATTCTGTCAAAATGCACGTCAGAGTTATCTAACTTTGCCTGCCCAGTCCCCTCATGATAGTAAGTAAGTGTACCAAGTTTGAATGCAATAGCATTGATACTTTCTGAGAAAAGTGGACCTAAACGCAAAACTTAACCAGACGCCAACGCCGACGCCGACGCCAAGGTGATGACAATAGCTCTTTTTTTTTTTCAAAAAATAGATGAGCTAAAAAGGATAAATAAAATACTAATTAGGTAAAGAAATAATGTATAACAATTTATTATTTGAAGTAGACAATGGATATATACACTCTTAACAAAACAGAATATTTCAAGTACTCTAGTGTTTCACAGTCCTTCACTTTATTTCACTCCTCCTCCCTGTACAGGCAGCGGAACAACTTCTTTGCAGCCTTACTGGCATCTGTTATGCCAGTGATGTCGTATAGCAGCTGGGCCTGAAATAAATGTTTACATTAAATTCTGTAACTTCATATAAAAAGTTTAAATTACTTTTTTTTTTGCTCAAAGAAAATTAGTTCTTTTACCAGCACTTTTCTGTGACATAATAAGACATTAAAATAATTTTACAAATTACAGAGTAAAGATAAAATTGTTTGACTCTTTAAAAGTGAATTCAGATCAGTTAGCAATAACTGATGTTTCTGTTTGCCACCGCATACTGCAGTTTTGAGTTATATACTTTTTGTAATAATTACTTTTGTGTACCCACCATATGTCCTGTTGACAGCGTCTGGTGCAGGCAGGTCTTGATAATCTGGTTGAAGATCTGGTTGTTGTTGTTGGGAGTTGTTTTTGCTGCGGTTGTTGTTGGTGGGGTGGTTGTTGCTGCTGCTAGGTTGGTTGCTGCTGGAGTTGTTGTTTTTGCTGCTGCAGTGGTTGATGCTGTTGGAGAAGTTGCTGCTGTTGGAGAAGTTGCTGCTAAAACTGTTGCTGTTGCTCTGTAAATCGGCCATCAAGCTGTCAAAAAAAAGTATGACAAACCATAGAAATCAATAAATCTGTAGTCATCTACCCTTAATATTGAAGTCCTACTGGTTACTCAAATAAATGTAATTTTGATCTTATGTCACATTTTGAATAAGTCAATTTAGGAGATAAAGTGTCAGGTTGTTGGATAGCTCAGTCTGTAGAACACCAGCCAAGTTAATGAGCATTTTTTGCTCAGGTTAGATTAAAACTAAACAAAACAAGGGCTGTTTGTAAAACATGCATGCCCCCCATATGGGCTGTCCGTTGTAGTGGCAGCCATTGTGTGAATACGTTTTTTGTCACTGTGACCTTGACCTTTGACCTAGTGACCTGAAATTCAATAGGGGTCATCTGCGAGTCATGATCAATGTATATATGAAGTTTCATGATCCTATGCATATGCGTTCTTGAGTTATCATCCGAAAACCATTTTACTATTTCGGGTCACCGTGACCTTGACCTTTGACCTAGTGACCTCAAAATCAATAGGGGTCATCTGCGAGTCATGATCTATCTAACGATGAAGTTTCATGATCCTAGGCGTATGCGTTCTTGAGTTATCATCCGGAAACCATTTTACTATTTAGGGTCACCGTGACCTTGACCTTTGACCTTGTGACCTGAAAATCAATAGGGGTCATCTGCGAGTCATGATCAATCTACCTATGAAGTTTCATGATCCTAGGCGTTTGCGTTCTTGAGTTATCATCCGAAAATCATTTGACTATTTCGGGTCAGCTTGACCTTGACCTTTAACCTTGTGACATCAAAATTAATAGGGATCATCTGCGAGTCATAATCAATCTACCTATGAAGTTTCATGATCCTAGGCGTATGCCTTCTTGAGTTATCATCCAAAAACCATTTTACTATTTCGGGTCACCGTGACCTTGACCTTTGACCTAGTGACCTCAAAATCAATAGGGGTCATCTGCGAGTCATGATCTATCTAACGTTGATGTTTCATGATCCTAGGCGTATGCGTTATTGAGTTATCATCCGGGAACCATTTTACTATTTAGGGTCACCGTGACCTTGACCTTTGACCTAGTGACCTGAAAATCAATAGGGGTCATCTGCAAGTCATGATCAATCTACCTATGAAGTTTTATGATCCTAGGAGTATGCGTTCTTGAGATATCATCCAAAAACCATTTTACTATTTCGGGTAACCGTGACCTTGACCTTTGATCTAGTGACCTTAAAATCAATAGGGGTCATCTGCGAGTCATGATCAATGTACCTATGAAGTTTCATGATCCTAGGCCCAAGCGTTCTTGAGTTATCATCTGACAACCACCTGGTGGACGGACCGACAGACCGACCGACCGACATGAGCAAAGCAATATACCCCCTCTTCTTCAAAGGGGGGCATAATTATGACAAAATATATTTAAAACATTATCTTTTTATTTCAACTTAATTTGTTGAAATGATTAGTACATATTTAATATTGCTACAATTAGAATGATGTGTAATTCTATTGGTATGAAAATGCACAGTGAAAACTAAAAATTTAATTAATTTATTTATAAACATTAACATCATTAATGAGCTTTGAGTGCTCATCATGCAAAGCACAAAACTCCCTTTAAGCCTGAGTTCCCTAGCATGATAAACTTCCAATACTATACATTCAACCTTATTAATTTCTACACATTAGGTATAATTACTTCCTTTATCAAGCTGCAAACTGCACTATTAAAAATTCGTATAACAGCAGCATTTAAATTAATATTTGCCATAAATATCACATCCAAAAAAGGTCTACAATGATGACATATGAATCATTAATTTTAAGGAATATTTAGAAATATTATGAAAAGCACAAACCTTCAGTTGTTGTTCTATTCCTAGACAGACTGCTGAAACACTGTATTCATCACTCTTAAACAACACTTCATGTCACTTTCCAAATGATATCAATTATACATTATTATTTTTAAGAAATTGTTGGTAATAGAATAACTCATCTCTACTGTTTGTGAAATTAATTTAATTTCATTTTAGCAACAAGTTTAACCTGTATATTTTCTAACATGTGTACCGTCCAGTATTTCAAACCAAGAGGTAAACCATCTGTGTTTGAATTCAGCCAATCAGAAAAGGTTGTTAAGCACACAACACACAGTACTTATCAGATAGTTTGTAAACCTCGGCTGTACAATCTGAACGCATCGGACAGTGGGCTACACCACACCGTCTCTCTGATGTACGTAGGCGGCCGTCATATTGGCTTTGGAACTACTTAATAAAACAAGATGGCGGCCCCTCGTAAAGAGGAAAAATTAAAATGTGTGATTTAGCTCGTCTTTTTCAAGATAACATTCTTTAAGTAATAATTTAATGTAGATCTGTGAATTCCCACTACGTACTTAAAAACTTGTTAAAATTTAAAGATGCCATTACTGACATACTGATAGTATTGACATCGAGTAAATTTAAAAATTAAATCGACTGTTTTCGTTATATTTTGTGAGATACGAGGATTGCTTACATAAACTTGATAAAGTATGAAACACATCACTCATTGTATGAGTATGGATGGCCTAGTGGTCTAAACGGTAGATTTTTACTACATGGGGTTAATGGTTCGAGCCCATTTGAGGGTTACTTTTATATTTTTATTCAATTTTATTCTTGTTTTTCTTTATTGCAGCTTTTTAGATCCAATGTTTGCATTTATCAATATAGCATAGAGTCTATAATGAAAAAAATAATTTGGGGAGTTCTTATGTTATAATTAGATTTTGTGACATTACAAGATTGCTTATATAAAGTATTAAATAAACCACTGACTATATGGGAGCACTGATGGCCCATTGGTTTAAGCTTTTACTCCAAGGGTCAGTGGATCGAGCCCAGTTAAGGAAGACTTCCTTTCTTTTTTTTAAATTTATTGTTTTTTTTATTGAGGTATTTTGCTCAAATGTTTACTTCTCAATTTAAAGTATTTAATAACAAACTTCAATACATGTCTAATCTGTGAAAACGTCCATTTGAAATTGCTAGTTTTCCTCTTACATGCCCTTGTATTTTAAGATAGAATACTTTCCTCACCAGAGGAAAGAGGTATGGGTTTGAATCCCATCGGGGGCTTCAGAGGATGATTCATTTTGAGACAAATGATTATGTTAATATTTGCTTTAGTGTATCCCAAAATTAACCTAATATTAAATATATAACTGTGAAAGATAATTCAAAATAATGTTTGTTTCTATATACATTGTGATCCATGGACATGAACATTCAATTATGCAAGAAACATGTATGATTTGAGGGAAGAATACGACAGCAAACTTAGAATTACATTAATTTTAGATTGTTAAGTAACTAAAACTATACATGTTGTAAAGCTTGTTTATGCCGTCTTCGCTTCTAGACAGCAGAACAGTTTAGGCATAAATGATTACCCTTTTTTCCTTTAGAATCAACATTGATGCATTATTACTTAAGCAAAGTTGAACTTTTTAAAAACTCGATGAATTGGGAACTGAATTTTTCATGTTCGTTGCTTGCAATTTAACGGTACTGAACATAATTTAACTGTTGAACAAATGCCTTCTCTCTTTACACTTTACAGGGAGATGGTGTTTTTCATAAATATCAAGGTTAATTTGTATAAATACTGGGTAAGAACTCGTAAAATATTTATATACATGTAAGCAATACATTTATGATGATGACATTATGTGTTTCGCTGTAAATTTACAGAGAAAATATACTACAGCCGCTTGTCACCAGAGTTGTTAAAAGGGCATTTAGACAGTATTGTCCCTGACTTTTGCCCATTTTGACATATTCTTATAAACAAGAGGGCCATGATGGCCCTGTATCGCTCTACTGCTGAAAAAAAGGCTGAAACAAATATTCTCTGCATGTGCAAATACTTCAATATAGGCCCTATTTAAGCACATGAACACTTTTATGACCCCCTGGGCTGGGTAAAATTTAACCCCAAGGGCATAATTTGAGTAAACTAGAGGACTACTATACCTCACTACATACAAAATGTGGTAGCCCTTGGTCCTAGAGTTAAGGATAAGATTATGTTAACAGTTTTCACAAGATAAGCAAGATATAAGCGTATATAATGTTCCATTTTGTGACCCGCGGGTCAGGGTCAAATTTGACCCAAAGGTCATAATTTGAACAAACTTGGTAGAGGACTATAAGATGTTACTGCATACCAAATTTGGTAGCCGTAGTCCGAATGGTTTTCGACAAGAAGATTTTTAAAGAATACACAAAATAGGCGCTTTATAAGCATTTATTCAATTTTGTGACCCCCGGGGCAGGGTCAAAATTCACCCCAGAGGCATTATTTGAACAAATTTGGTAGAGGTTTATTAGATGCCACTACATACCAAATTTGGTAGCCCTAGGCCCAATGGTTATGAACAAAAAGATTTTTAAAGTTTTCACAAAATAGGCCCCATATAAGCGTATGTTCAGTTTTGTGCCCCCCCCCCCCCCCCCCCCCCCGGCAGTGTAAAATTTGACCCAAGGGGCATAATTTGAACAAACTTGGTAGAGGACTATAAGATGTCACTACATACCAAATTTGGTAGCCCTATGCCCAATGGTTATGGGCAAGAAGGTTTTCACAAAAAATAAGCCTTTTATAAGCATATATTCAATTTTGTGACCCCCGGGGAAGTTTCAAATTTGACCCCAGGGTCATAATTTGCACAAACTTAGAAGAGAAGTGTTACATGTCACTACATACCAAATTTGGTAGCCCTATGCCATACAGTTATGGACAAGAAGTTTTTAAAGTTTTCACAAAATAGGCCTTATATAAGCATATGTTCAATGTTGTGACCCTCGGCGCAGGGTCAAACTTGACTCAAGGGGCATAATTTGAACAAACTTGGTAGAGGACTATAAGATGTCATTACATACCGAATTTGGTAGCCCTAGGTCCAATGGCTATGGACAAGAATATATTTGAAGTTTTCACAAAATAAGCACTTTATAAGCATATATTCAATTTTGTGACCCCCAGGGCAGTTTCAAATTTGACCCCAGGGGCATTATTTGAACAAACTAAGAAGAGAACTATTACATGCCACTTCATACTAAATTTGGTAGCCCTATGCCATACAGTTATGGACAAGAAGTTTTTAAAGTTTTCACAAAATAGGCCTTATATAAGCATATGTTCAATTTTGTGACCCTCGGGGCATGGTCAAACTTGACCCCATGGGCATAATTTGAACAAACTTGGTAGAGGACTATAAGATGTCACTACATACCAAATATGGTAGCCCTAGGCCCAATGGATATGGACAAAAGATTTTTAAAGTTTTCACAAAATAAGCACTTTATAAGCATATATTCAATTTTGTGACCCCCGGGACAGGGTCAAACTTGACCCCAGGGGCATAATTTGAAAAAACTTGGTAGAGGACTTTATATGCCACTACATACCAAATTTGGTAGCCCTAGGCCCAATGGATATGGACAAAAGATTTTTAAAGTTTTCACAAAATAAGCACTTTATAAGCATATATTCAATTTTGTGACCCCCGGGACAGGGTCAAACTTGACCCCAGGGGCATAATTTGAAAAAACTTGGTAGAGGACTTTATATGCCACTACATACCAAATTTGGTAGCCCTAGGCCCAATGGATATGGACAAGAAATTTTAAAAGTTTTTTACAAAATAGGCCTTATATAAACATATGTTCAATGTTGTGACCCTCGGGGCAGGGTCAAACTTAACCCCAGGGGCATAATTTGAACAAACTTGGTAGAGAACTATAAGATGCCATTACATACCAAATTTAATAGCCCTAGGCCCAATGGTTATGGACGAAAAGATTTTGAAAGTTTTCACAAAATAGGCCTTAAATAAGCAATTTTCAATTTTGTGACCCCCGGGGCAGGGTCAAATTTGACTCAGGGGCATAATTTGAACAAATTTGGCCAGTGGAGCTAAAAATTGATTCTTTGATTAGCTAAAAAGGGGCTGGAGGAACATTTGTTGGTGCCTTTTTAAAAAGTTGTTTCATTGTGGGGAAAATTGAGTTTAAAAATGTATACACAATGCCTAATATGTGGCAAATTCCAACAATGTCTGTGGTTTTTCATGTAAAAACAAGAGATGTGTTTGTCAGAAACATAATGCCCCCTATTGCGCCGCTTTGAAGCCGTATGTTTGACCTTTAAGGATGACCTTGACCTTTCAGTACTCAAAATGTGCAGCTCCATGAGATACACATGTATGCCAAATATAAAGTTGCTATCTTCAATATTGCAAAAGTTATAGGAAATGTTTAAGTTTTCGGACAGACAGTTAGCACATATAAGTTGGTTATACAAATTCACTGAGTGTAAACATTGGGCACTTATATAGCTCAAAGTGACCGGGAAACAAATTCTTGTGTTCTGATTTACATACATGTATTTACACTTGCAAAATTCAAAGTAAAGAATGGTAATTGTTCTCTTATTGCCAACAACTGCATACATCTTAACATTGTAAACTAGTTGTTTTGTCTTTATTACTACTTTTGTACATTCTTTTGTATTGCCCTCTTTATATTAACTTTCAACATATATATTATATCCAGTAATTGTAGATATCAGATGTTTTGTGATGTAAATGTGTAGGGTTCTTGTTACTTGTCACACCCATTTCCATTTCATAATGCCTTAACACTGATATAGGATATTAGTGATTTTTGATTATTGTATTTATGTAAACTTATTCTATATGCTGATGAAAGTGTCATCCTTTATTTTCACAAATATCCTAGTATCATCAGTAGTGTTGTTTGTAAAGAACTTGAAAATTGTATTAAATGGTTAGTGGATAACAAACTGTCTTTTCACCTTGGAAAAACTGAATGTATAGTGTTTGGTTCCAAAAGGAAATCTAAACTTCATAATTTTAATGTAAAATGTAATGATCACACTATTGTTTCTCAATCATCTGTTGGACACCTTGGTTCAATATTCGACACTGATCTTTCTACTACATCTATTGTTAATAATATTATTAAAAAGGTGAACTCAAGAATAAGATTCTTCAGGGGCGTAGCTAGCATTTTTTTAGCTGTAGGCCCGAATATGTTACATAAAAACAGGGTGTGTGTGCGGGGGTCCTCCTCCGGAAATTGTTTAAATCCTATAAGGCCTGTGGTGAGATTTAAAGCATATCTAGACAAATAATAAGGTAAGAAAATATAAGACTTTGGCCTGTATTTCTTTGATACTTTACTTTTTTATCTCAATGTCAGAGAACTAAATTTTACTATATTATCTTTATACCAGAGAACTAAATTTTCAAACAATATGGAACAGAGAAACATTTAAAATTGTAACACTCACTTATCCACAAGTCAAACCATGGAAATTCTTTTCAATAATACTGTCTGCATGTCTATATAGAAAGAAGTAGAGTTGATAATTGGAAGATATGTCCTTTGAACAAGACCAGAATCCATTGCCTGAGGATCATGTCAATATGAAATGCAGATTTCTTACACCTCACCACCTTCAGGGTCAACATTTTAATGCATTTTTCGAAGTTGAAGCAATTTTATTGTTTTCATGTTTCAAAAAAAAAATGTAGGCCCAGGCCTTCTGTGCCTAATAGCAGCTACACCCCTGTTCTTGTATAGACAAAACCACTGTTCAAATATGGAATTAAGAAAATTGTTATGTAACTCATTGGTTCAATGCCATTTTGACTATGCCAGCTCTTCATAGAACAATGGTATTAGTAAACAGTTAAAAAATAGATTACAAGTTGTATAGAATAAAGTTGTTAAATTTATTCATGGATATGACTCTAGAACATGTTTGAAAGTTTAAGATTTTAGTAGTATTGGTTGGTTAAATGTTCAAAACAGAGTTAAGCAAATAACACTCAACCATGTTTATAAAATTATTAACAAAAAATGTCCTTCTAACATGACCTTTTTTGTATAATAATTTTAGTTTAGTGTCTGATATACACGTACATAGTGATAACAGTAGACATAGTAAAGATAACTTTTATTTACCTCAATGTCCTCAAGTGAATGGTTTTACCAACACTACTTTTAATTATAAACAATCAAAGACTGGAACTGTTTACCTGCTGATGTAAAAATCATTATAAAAGAATAAATATGAATTTGAAAACAGAGTGAAAACTTCTCTCACAGACAATATG
The DNA here is from genome assembly GCF_020536995.1 of Dreissena polymorpha. Classification (NCBI taxonomy): domain Eukaryota; kingdom Metazoa; phylum Mollusca; class Bivalvia; order Myida; family Dreissenidae; genus Dreissena; species Dreissena polymorpha. Next base: position 121,751,513 of record NC_068357.1, read on the forward strand.
ATTGAAATTGAAAGAAGATGCTGATTTTATTTGTTACTATATATATATATATATATATATTACTGTTGTTCAAATAAGTCATCAATAAAGTATTTGTATGTACATTTAAATGTGATGACAAGATAGTAGTATACATTGTGTAACTAATGCTCTCTAATAATATATGCTAATTACTATTTGATCTCAAGACTATAGTCTCAAGTTTTAATTAATGATATTTTTATGCGTATTAATGCCACCATTTTGGTACATTTTCCATCCATCTATAGGGCTGCATTGGAAATAAGTTGCAAACCTTTCATAGGACATCCTGTGGTATATATACCATGTCTTGATTTCAACATCTTGTAACTACTTGTTATTTCAGATCTCTGCCAAAAACACTGACTATTTACTTGTAACTGAATTTAAATGATTAACTTTGACTGTGATATTCAAAATGTGATATATCAATGCATTGTGATCCAAAACCTGTGATAATTGTTTTCCAATTGTTAAATGTTGTAAATTGACTGTATTGTATGATCTGTACTTGTATGACATATATATGCATATGCATGAATAAATCAATATTTAGAAAAGTGTGACTAACACTGTTTCCAGACATATTACAGTTAAATTACTTCATGTCAGTAATGGCAGTCAGGGATGGAAAATATCTTTTTACAATTGTTGCCTGCACTGTCAACCATATTTAGTATTTTTGTTTCCCATCTAAAGAGTGCCAACCCAAAACCATGGGCATGCCTGTGATATGTATCTTAAAATTTCTTAAAAGATATAAAATAATATAAATTTTATCAACACCACTGCTCAGTTTTAACATTTCCAATACAGTTTGTCTTATTTTGAGAGGCCATTCTGAATTGAGTTCATTTCCAAGGGCAAAGTTATGCCTTAATATATTAATATTACCAAACTGAACATTGTTACACTGTCCCTAATTTTAATGGCACTGGATTGTTTAAGGCTTTGAAAAGCTAGTTGCCTGGCCGGGATTATAACAACAACTGGAATTAAAATGCCTAGGATAAAATATAAACAAGGGCTGTTTGTAAAACATGCATGCCCCCCATATGGGGGAGACGGAAAACTACAACGGGCGAGGCATGGTCAGGGGTGATAACCCCCAAAAAGGGTTAGGGTAAGGGTTAGGGTTAGGGGTCGGGTTTGGGTTAGGGTTGGGTTTAGGCTAACCCAAACCCTAACCCGACCCCTAACACTAACCCAAACCCTAACCCTTTCCCTCTAACCCCCCCTTGCGCAATACCATACAATGCCTCCACCGTTGCAGTTTTCCGTCTCCCCCCATATGGGCTGTCCGTTGTAGTGGCAGCCATTGTGTGAATACGATTTTTGTCACTGTGACCTTGACCTTTGACCTAGTGACCTGAAAATCAATAGGGGTCATCTGCGGGTCACGATCTATGTACCTATGAAGTTTCATGTTCCTAGGCAAAAGCGTTCTTGAGTTATCATCCGAAAATCATTTTACTATTTCGGGTCACCGTGACCTTGACCTTTGACCTTGTGACCTCAAAATCAATAGGGGTCATCTGCAAGTCATGATCAATCTACCTATGAAGTTTCATGATCCTAGGCGTATGCCTTCTTGAGTTATCATCCGAAAACCATTTTACTATTTTGGGTCACCGTGACCTTGACCTTTGACCTAGTGACCTCAAAATCAATAGGGGTCATCTGCGAGTCATGATCAATCTACCCATGAAGTTTCATGATCCTAGGTGTATGCGTTCTTGAGATATCATCCGGAAACCATTTTACTATTTCGGGTCACCGTGACCTTGACCTTTGACCTAGTGACCTCAAAATCAATAGGGGTCATCTGCAAGTCATGATCAATCTACCCATGAAGTTTCATGATCCTATGCGTTTGCGTTCTTGAGTTAACATTCAAAAACCATTTTACTATTTCTGGTCACCGTGACCTTGACCTTTTAACTAGTGACCTCAAAATCAATAGGGGTCATCTGCGAGTCATGATCAATGTACCTATGAAGTTTCATGATCCTAGGCCCAAGCGTTCTTGAGTTATCGTCTGACAACCACCTGGTGGACGGACCGACAGACCGACCGACAGACCGACATGAGCAAAGCAATATACCCCCTCTTCTTCGAAGGGGGCATAACAATATCTGCCAGAAGTACTGTATGGTTGCCATCATCAAATGTACAGAAAGAATCGTTTTTTAAATTCAATCAAGCCCCACTCATTCAATTCCATGAAACCTTTCAGGTGTCTCAATACTGATGATAGCCCCACTGAGGGCCGTATGGTCCATATACAGTTTGTGACTGCCTGGCTGGTCACTATAATGCCATTGGGACCAACGTGGAGTTTACTATTTCTTATATAACATCGAATAGTTTTCTCTGTACCACTGTACAGTGTTGTACGATTGTTTATGGTATAGAACATAAACATATTGATTAAATCTGAAAGTTTGTCGCCTGCAGCCGAACATCAGCAATGTTGCAATGAATATAATTTAAGAAATACCGATTCTTTTAAGTTTGAATAATGTTGATTTTTTCACTTCAATAAACAACTAATTGGCTTTCTTAACATTTTATTAAAATTTGAATATTTTGCATGCAATAATATCTAATTTTAAACAATAACATTAATAAATATTCTATTACATTACTCCTTAAAGATATTGGTCCTTATATATCTATATTATCGGTTGATTTAGTGCAAATTTAATGGTGTGTAACCCGAACTATATTTTCGGTGTAATATCTTCCGCCTAGAGGCGTTAGACATATCCTTCCACCAAATACACCCGAGAGACGATCGCCGTTATGGCGGCATTGTCCGAGGAGTCCCGATTGCTCGGCTGTAGTTTGATATTCAGAGAGTGTGTATGTAACTTGAACAGGGTTAAGAAATATTAACTTTTAGAAATTGCTTGGCAAGTTACAACTACTACTACTGCTGCTGCTGCTGCTACTGCTACTGCTACTACTACTACTACTTGTAACTACTACTGCTACTACTACAACTCTTACTACTTCTACTACTACTACTATCACTACCACCACCACCACCACCACCACCACCACCACTGATACTACAACAACACAAAGGATTGTGTTCTTTGGTTTATTATAGATTCCTCTCAGTTAATGATATTCCTTACAGAGGAGAAAATAGAGAAAATAATTCTCAAAGCTCCAATACTTTTGTCTTGTAGAAGTTTTCTAGTTATAGAGACCTGGCATCGTTTATAGGTCTTTTAGTAAATGCTTTTTATGCAGTTCTAGAGGCTCCATTGCATTATAGACAACTTGAACGTTCAAAATTAGAAGGACTGGGAATTAATAACAGTTTTTGATAATGAAATAACATTAAATGGGAGAGTTATTCAAGAATTGCATTGGTGGATTGAGAATATAAATTTAAACAAGGGCTGTTTGTAAAACATGCATGCCCCCCATATTGGCTCTCCATTGTAGTGACAGCCATTGTGTGAATATGTTTTTTGTCACTGTGACCTTGACCTTTGACCTAGTGACCTGAAAATCTATAGGGGTCATCTGCCAGTTATGATCAATGTACCTATGAAGTTTCATGATTCTAGCCATAAGCGTTCTTGAGTTATCATCCAGAAAACCATTTTACTATTTTGGGTTATCGTGACCTTGACCTTTGACCAAGTGACGTGAAAAACAATAGGGGTCATCTGCGAGTCATGATCAATGTACCTATGAAGTTTTATCGTCGTAGCCATTCTTGAGTTATCATCCGGAAACCATTTACTATTTCAGGTCACCATGACCTTGACCTTTAATATAGTGACCCTGAAAATCAATATGGGTCAACTGCGAGTCATGATCAATGTACCTATGAGTTTCATGATCCTAGGCATAAGCGTTCTTGAGTTATCATCCGGAAACCATTTTACTATTTCGGGTCACTGTGACCTTGACCTTTGACCTAGTGACCTGAAAATCAATAGGGGTCATCTGCGAGTCATGATCAATCTACCTATCAAGTTTTCATGATCCTAGGCCTAAGCGTTATTGAGTTATCATCCGGAAATCATTTAACTATTTTGGGTCACTGTGACCTTGAACTTTGACCTAGTGACCTGAAAATCAATAGGGGTCATCTGCAAGTCATGATCAATCTACCAATCAAGTTTCATGATCCTAGGCCTAAGCGTTCTTGAGTTATCATCCGGGAAACCATTTTAATATTTCGGGTCACCGTGACCTTGACCTTTGACCTAGTGACCTCAAAATCATAAGGGGTCATCTGCGAGTCATGATCAATGTACATATGAAGTTTCATGATCCTACTATGCCCAAGCGTTCTTGAGTTATCATCCGGAAACCACCTGGTGGACGGACCGACAGACCGACAGACAGACCGACATGAGCAAAGCAATATACCCCCTCTTCTTCGAAGGGGGGCATAAAAATGGTAAAAGGATAGGACCTAAGAAAGTCAGTTTCATTTGTCAAACTGATGCATCTTTATTAGGTTGGAGTTTTTGTTGACAACGAGTCTGGAAGATTTGTTAATGCTGAATGGACAGAAATAGATTCCAAAGATCATATTAATTTTTGGAGCTTAAAGCGATTTTTTTGGGGGTTACAGTCATTAAATGATACAATCAATGATTGTCATATTAGAGTTTTTTCTGATAATGTATCTGCAGTGACCTATATCAATGATATGGGAGGAATGATTTCTCAAGCAATGGATGGTTAAGCAGCCGAAATTTGGCAGTGGTGTTTAAAAATAATAATTATCTTTCAGCTGCCTATGTGAAAGGATCAGAGAATAATGTGGCTGATTTTTATTCTTGATATTTTAATTAATCATCAGAAAGAATGTTGAAACAAGAGGTTTTTGAACGAATTTGTTCAGAGTTTTTTAAACCTGATATTGATCTTTTTGCATCAAGCCTTAATTGTAAATGCAATAAGCATACATGCCATAATTTTTAAGTTCCAAAGCGGGACATTCCATAAAAAATTGTCGGGACATTTGACCCAAAAGCGGGACACCTAAAACGATATATCATCCCAACTTTACTGTAGTCAGTATAGTACTAACAAAACTCATGATACTTTTATTCAAGACATAAAACATCTGATATGAAGCATGGAATCTAAAACATAACAATAACAGTTTTATAAAATAAGACAATAGCAAACAACGAGGAAAATATTCATCTTTTTAGAGTACAAAATCTAGAACATTACGACAACAATACTCATGATATTAATTCAATGGCAAACATTAACGCAGGGGAGGCTATCCAGTACACTGAAAGTACGGGTTACAGTAAACTATCTACCGAACAGTTACATCAGTTACACACGGATTGCGCGGCCCGAACACATTTCAGAGGTAGGTTTTTGGTGGAAGCAAACCGTCTCTGTGTTTATTTTACCTCTCAACAACCGCCTCAACCGTTTTTTACACCAACAAAAACAAAAGCACAAGAGAAGTCTATGGCTGCTTTACTCGAATTTTTTTTCTCTAATGTTAATAATCATATTTTGTTTTCTTCTTATATACACAGATTAAACTGAATTGTGAATTGTCGGCGCTGTATTGGGGTAGCGTCAAACTGTCATGAATAACAACACGTTGTTTTTTATTACAATAACACAAGACAAGATGGGCACCACTTTTACTGTTGGTTGCGATGTTTTTTTAAGCATGTATCCATGCGCAGTTTGTTACTTGTCAATTGTCGCGGCTTAATTGGAGTAGGGTCAAACTGTCATGCATAGCACCTCGTGGTTTTTAGCTTAATTGGAGTAGGGTCAAACTGTCATGCATAGCACCTTGTTGTTTTATTACAATTACACCCCAATTACACTAGACAGGATGGGTATCACTTATTGGACTGTTTGTTGCGATTTGGTATATTGCACATTCGGATTATCCCGCTATTTATGAACTAAACATTGAATGTAAAAGACTCATTAATTACGTAGAGTTAATTTTACAAAACAATTGTTTTGTAAACCGTTTCAAACAAATACAAAAATAAACACATTTTCAACATTTATTTCATTATAATACAACTATCGATAGTAATAAGCGACCACTATCTTGAAGACCACCATGGTGTGAATGCCTGATAAAATCAATAATTAGCCGATAAATCGCTGACAAGGTGTCATAAATAACACTGGTACACACGATAAGTAGAATCGGATTGTTAATTGGGGGCAATAAAGGGATTAGCGGGGGTAGGTGTTAGCCGAAACAGAGCTTTCAATAGCGAATTTTATTGGGAACCTATAGACCTACATCGTTTTTTTACGAATGTCGGGACAAATCGTCTCATATCGGGACGGCGGGACAAAGGGCCCAAAAGCGGGACTGTCCCGCCGAGATCGGGACGTATGGCATGTATGGCAATAAGTTTGTTTCTTGGGTTCCAGAACCTCAAGCTTATTTCAATGATGCTTTTTCATTATCATGGTCAGATTTTGAACCATATTTGTTTCCACCATTTGCTTTAATTGGTAAGGTACTGAACAAAACTAGTACAAGATAATGTTAAACGAGCTATATGGATCATTCCATTATGGAGATCTCAATTTTGGTTCCCAATGTTATTGATTTGTTGATATCAATTCCTGTTAGATTAACTCGTCACAAGGATTTGTTGACGGACCCAGAGGATGGGACATAACATCAACTGTCCACAAGTATGCACTTGGTCGCAGTGCAGCTATCAACCGACATTTACTCGCGCAAGAAGTTCCTTCAGGAGCAGTCTCAGTTATCCTTAATTCATGGAAATTAGGAACAGAAAAACAGTATAGTTTGTCATGGCGTAAGTGGTGTACTTGGAATCAAGAACAAGGTAAAAATCCCATTAAAACCTCTGAGACGCAGGTAATAGCTTATTATTTTACCTGTTGAAAAACAATAAATCATATTCAGTGCTGAACACACATAAATCTCTGCTTTTGCAGACTTTGAATATTTTAGGCAACAAATGGTGTGAATCTCAAACATTGATTTGTAGGACTGTTTGCAGAGCTCCAGATAAGGTTTTGTGAAATTCTTAACGTCACTACCAGATTTTCAAAAAGAATTCTTAAGTCTGAAATTTTATTCTTAACGTTACTACTATGTTTTGAAAAATAATTCTTCACTTTTCTAATGACCTAAAAATAAATAATAATGGTTATTTTCGTGCAAAAAATAAAATAAACATAGTTGCAGCTTTATTTATACGAGTTCAACAGTGTCTATTCAGTATTATATAATAGTTTCAATAATGTCAACTAGCTACATGTATTCATTTATATAACCTTGACCTTTCCATGTCATTTCAATTATTTGCCATATTAAAGATATCTTTATTAAAGATAGCTTTTCCGACTGTGTCGGCAACTAAACATACAGCATCGTATAAGATCTCTTCTTAGTTTAATTTAATCCAGGTTCTTCGATGTGTACTGTGCGGAGCATAGTGCATGGTGTATTTTCCGGATCTTATATTTGCGGGCCGTATGTACAGCGTCTGACAGACATGCTAATTAATACATGCTCAGCCTCCGGCTTTACTTCTAATAATGACCTTCATCCGTCACAAACGCTTGGATGAGGGGACATCATACATTGTGCAATAGATTAATGTGCAAAAAAGGTAATGCAAGACCTCTTGGGATGAAATATTGTAAGCATTCTTGTGGAATTATTTTATGAACAATTTATTTAGGTACAATATTACCTGATTTTCTTTTTCTAAAATGATTATCTCAATATGTCTGTGTTCTTTACTATGATACAACCCTTAATATGGAGAGAAGACAAGAACAAACCTCTGGTAATGACTCAGGTATGTATCTATCGTTTTGATTATGCTACGCTAAAATTCGTAGTGTCTGTAACCACTAACCTCCTTCTGTAAGCTTTTAACCTTTTCTGTTATATGTGAGTAAAATGAAACAAAATTGTATTTTGTATTACATTGCTGATGTCTAAGGTGCATTATTTAGATATTTTCTGTCTGAAATTTGAAATTATTTATCATAATAATGTAAACTAGAGCTTTGTCACAGACGTGACGAATACCCCCACATGCCGAATTGACACAGAATATTTTGCATGTTGTCTTCAGAAAAAAACAGCGGACATCATGCTCAATGTTTCAAACGCACTAAGTGACACCTTGACCTGGTTTTTTACCCTGCAGGCCCATGTTCAAACTTGACCTACGCATCATCTAGATACACTTCTGACCAAGGTGGTGAAGATCGGAAGAAAACTACTTGAATTAGAGAGCAGACACCATGCTGAATGTGTAAAACGTACTAAGTGAACCAGTGACCTAGTTTTGACCCGGCATGACCCAATTCAAACTTGACCTAGACATCACCTAAATACAACTTCTGACCAAGTTTGGTGAAGATCGGATGAAAACTACTTGAATTAGAGAGCGGACACCATGCTAAATTTTAAAATGCACTAAGTGACCCCGTGACCTAGTTTTTGACCTGCAATGATTCATTAGAACTTGGCCTAGACATCATCTCAATACAACTTCTGACCAAGTGTGGTGAAGCTCAGATGAAAAACTACTTGAATTAGAGAGCGGACAACATGCAGAATGTTTAAAAAGCACTAAGTGACCCCGTGACCTAGTTTTTGACCTGGCAAGGCCCATGTTCAAACTTGGCCTAGATATATCTAGATACAACGTCTGACCAAGTTTGGTGAGATCGGATGATGAAAATACTTAAATTAGAGAGCGGACACGGACGGACCGACCGACAGACCGACAAGCTCACTCCTATATACCCCCCTAAACTTCGTTAGTGGGGGTATAATCAATTGTCTTCATAGTGTAGCTTTCTATAAACTGGCATTTTTTCAATTATCTCCTAGAATATGCAATTGGAAACATAGTTTTTTGCATTAAATATCATAAGAACAGTAAATCCAAACAAATTATTTGAGAATTTACTGAGATCAGATACAATATTAAACGGTTTGTTTTGATGGTCATATGGTTACAGACACTACAATGCCTACACATTTAAACTTATTATTGTTCCATGCTATCAAAGCATATGAAATCATTTTTATAGCTAAAGTGATGAGTTTTAACCATGTCTGAAGTAACTTCTGTTTTTTACTTTGATCCAAATTGCTGCATTTAATCATTTTCTTTGCTTATGAATGGATCAATGAAGACATGCTTTACACTACATGTATATAAATTTACATTCTTATACTTCAATTAGTAGCAGAAACTTTGAAGAAAGGAAAATGAATTTTGTTTCAGTTCTTGTTTCGGAAGCAAAGATAAATCAAGCAAAAACAGGGACAAAATTGTCAATAAACCAGGTTTTCATTTGTGAAAAAAAATCTGATTAAGGGAGACAACTCAAACTGAACTTTGAAATGAACAAACAAAATTAACCCCCTTTGTAAGTTTGTTTCAAAATAAATCTATTTTAAGTTCTGGTGACCTTGACATTGGAGATATTGACGTGATTCTTTCGTGCGACACACCGTCCCATGATGGTGAACAAATGTGCCAAATAATTGTAAAATCTCACAATGAATGACATAGTTATGGCCCAGACAAGCTCATTTATTGCCAATTTTGACCTTTGAACTCAAAGTGTGACCTTGACCTTGGAGATATCGACGTAATTATTTCGCGCGACACACCGTCCAATGATGGTGAACAAATGTACCAAATGATTTTAAAATATAACAATGAACGACATAGTTATGGCCCGGACAAACTTGTTCCGCCCGCCCGCCAGCCAGCCCGCCCGCATTCGCCAATCTAATAACAGTTTTTTCCTTCGGAAAACCTGGTTAATAAAAAAGATAAAATAAACTAGGTTTGGCTGCATGAAGGTTAAGCATAGGTAGAACAAACGAAAATATGAGAAGCTAAAATACAACTATGATGCCTTCGTAGCTGCTAGGCTAGAGCAAAAAATGGAATCAAAGGACATTTAGTGTTGCTTTGGAACAGAATCAGATTGAAATGAAATACATTTATTTGAATGTTAAGAATTTAGCCTGGAGAAGAGATGACTGTTTATTCAGGATTCAATAGACGTCATCTGTTTATAGCGCACAAGATCCAGAGATATATTGAAAGTCCAGGACATTGCAAATTCAATTCAGGGCAACATTTACTTAAAGCTTAAACTTCTCTGTGATCATCTTGATAGCTAGAGTAACAAAGGGTTATAAATACATCACTGATTTGCTGCTTGCAAAATTACATTTTTTTGACATTGAAATGTTTGGAAAGTTTTCCGCACATTATTTGGTATGCTATTGCTGCATAATGAAATTCTAGATTATATAATTTGAAACTCTATACAGGTGTGCCAATTCATATGAGATGCCAAACTAATAATCAGTCAGATTAGTCTTCTTGACTTTTATGTGCCCAGCACTGAGAATTGTCAAGCTACACGTCTCCTGGACAGCTATTGTTACCCATATAAAATGTGTGTAGTGTCTGTAACCAACTCAGATCATGTACACACAAAAATGTGTTTAACTAAAATTCTAACAGATCAAAAATCATTTGATATAATGTTCAAGTCACTGTTTTTATGTAAACTTGCTTTTATAGTGCATTTTTTCATGCTTCATGCCATTCTGCAACTGTTTTTGAATGATATATTTTGGTAGTGTCTGTAACCAAACTTATGTGCATGCAATTCTACCTTTTATGAAAACTTATGCTTTTTCAAACCAATCATTTCGATTTATTTTGTTTGAATATACTTCCTGATTTCAGACAAATGCCTAATTAGCTATCTTGTGGGTCTATAATAAAGTTATAGAAAGTTTCTTGCTTAATGGTTCTCTTTTTTGATACCTGATTCATTAATGCTTTGATTTTTGACAATGCTGCGAAGCAGCTCGTTAAGTTATCATACCATGAACAAAATTTCACAATGGTGACCTATGCAAAAGACCGAGCCAGTCCGATTGAGATAGCTCGACGGCATACCTTGCTGATTATCATTGATAAAGGTATAGTAAGCTCAACCTATAATAGGACAGCATATTCTGGGAAAAAGATTTAATAATAGTTTGAAAAACATTAATTTAAATCAGTTATATTCAATCCATTATATGTTTATAAAATCAATGAAACAACTATGCATTTTCTGTATTGTAATTGACATTTGTTGCGATTCAGTAATAAATTGCGAATTAAAACGTGTATAATTAACTTTCAACGCGATCATGAGTGTAAAGAAAACGAATTATTTCGAACCTGCCAGTTTGTAAACGTTGTAGCAACTATGGTATATAAACAGCATAATAGGCGTAAATAAACTCTGAACAACACACGTATGAGTCTGTGAAACTCGCTCTTATGCGTGCTTCTCATTTTGCATATTTAATAAACTTTTCAAACAGAAATTACAGAGCACATCAGTGCACATACTATGTTTGATAATTCATTCGTTTGTTGGATTTGTTTGCTGTTTTAAACACATATTAGGTCATATCGCGGAGATTTAGTTAACCTTACCATGTGTTCATGGGCGAAGTCACATACCTACTTTCGGGAATCATCATGAAATTATTGCCGTACGTAACGAACAGACATGCCTAATCTTATGAAACTAGAGAAAAACAATAATCAAAGAGAAAATTATATGTTCATGCACATGGGATGTGAAATTACGTCCGTACACATAGCATTCATTAACTTAGGAAAGGAAACAACGAAATATAAATTTTGGTATGATACACATGTGAAATAAAAGACCATGGTGTGTAATTTAAAGAGCATGTCAAGTTTGAATGTATATGCTAAAACGTAAGGTTATAATCCACAAACGTTTTACGGTAACCAAAAAGTTTTTTTTAAGATAAGTGGTACAGAAAATACACGTCGAATATTTTTAAAGATATTTCTTAGTATATTTGATCGAGAATGTAACCCGCCTCCCAGTTCCCCACGGGTACTACTTCTCCGTACCCCCAATTCTTTTTCGTTCCCTACATTTTCGTACCCATTTTTTTTTCGTACCAATTTTTGTTCGTACCAAATTTTTGCTCGTACCCTTTTTTTTCGTACCCAATTTTTTTTCCTACCAAATTTTTTTTCATAATCAAATCTTTTTTTATACCCAATTGTGTTGGCATAATTGTGTACCCCAAATTTTCGTAAACCATTTTTTCCGACCCAAAAGTTTCGTACCCACATACACAATTGTGATGATGTAGATAACTTAAATAGATGCTTTTATATCAATCATCTTCAAAAGCATCCTCACACCAGTACTGTCAGTACTTCGATTTTTGTTAAGATAGTAATCATCTTTGGTTTTTTTGCTCTATTTCAACAGTTTATAACCTGGTAGTTGATGTTAAAGTGAAGATAACTGAAGTTTTATAGTTCTGCTATGTTTTTCTTGCATGTTATATGACTAGTGTAGGTCTGTAACTTGTATTATACCAT